>NW_026711884.1:0-28875 GCF_026419965.1 Kogia breviceps
CATTTCTGCGTTTCCCACTCTGGTAACTAGTGAAACAGGCCTTCCTGCCAGTGGTGTTCCTTGGTTATCAATGACGGTGGGATGTGTCTGGAGAAACCCCCCAAAGCTGATGTCTCCTTACTTATATCTGTTTTTAAAATGGAATTTCTACTTTTCACTGGAGTACTCTTCCATTGTGTCCATGGACCACTGCTCCTTTCTGCATTCCTCTGTGGCTGGGCATTTTCATTGCTTCCAAGTGTTGGCTATGGTAAACATTGCTGGATTGCAGGATTGCCAGCCCGTGTCTTTTTGATTCTCATCCTCTCAGGTGATAGACCCAGCAGTGGCTATGCTTGATTGAACGGTCGCTCAATGTTGACCCTTTCCAGGCAACTCCACTGTGTTTTCCTTAGGGGCTCTTACCACGTCCCACTTAGAACCGAGGGTACGCATTTCTTCACCACCCCGTCAGCATTTCTTGTTTGCAGAAGTTTTGCTGCTGGCCATGCTGAGTCGTGTGACATGATAGGTTTTTGTAACGTGTAGTTTCGTGTCTAATAATTCCTAAGGTTCAGCATTTTCCCACGCCTTTTTTTATTCTGTTAAACAAAAACAGAAAAAAAAAACCCGTGAGTACAATAAACCTCTCGAAATTGTCTTCTTGGAAGGTTGCCCTCTTTGGACTTTTTTGGTCGATTTTCGACCCCAGGATTTTGTTTTGGAGGGCAGGTGTCACTTACAAGCCTGCAATGGGTGTGAATATTGAGTGACCATTAGCACTGACTTTAAAGCTGCTGCTGTGGGAAACGGCCACAAGGCGTCAGCATTGCTACATTCCCACATCTGGTTACTAGGGCAGCAGAGCGTTCTGGAAGTCCTGTTCCCAGGTTGTCAATTAGAATGGAATGTGCCAGGAAAAAACCCCAGAAGTGTATGTCACATTACTTCTTGTTCGCTCTTTTAATTTGTTTAAATCGGGGTAATGATTAGAATACTGTTGGTCCTATATGTACAGAATCTGGTTCATTTGTACGTTTTATATATATATATATATATATATTCTTGTACAGATCCTCTTCCCATGTAAATTATTGCAGAGTGTTCTGGTGACCTCCCTTGCTATATGGTCGGTCTGTTTGATATATATATTTAATACGTATTTGTACACATATGGTGACACTAATCTTAATTTATCCATTCCCCCCACCTTTCATTTTACATAAGCTTAGTTTGCTTTCTAAGTCTGTGAGTGTCTTTCTTTGTGGAAATATGTTCATTTGTGTCAGCTGTTAGATAACGCCTATAGGTGATGTCATACGGTATGCCTTTTGCTTTCCGACTTAACTCATGTTCTGTGATGATCTCTAGGCTCATCTCGGGTGCCTCAAAGAGCAGTGTTTCCTTGTTTTCCATGGCTAATAGTCCACTGTGTCCACGGACCAGCTCTTCTTATCCATTCATCTGTTGATGGACATTTGGGTTGCTTCGGTGTCTTGGCTACTGTGAAAACTCGTGGAGTGCAGCTCTTGCAGCCTGTCTTCTCAGGTGAGAGGCTCAGCTGTGGGTGTTCTGGATGGAAGGGTGGCTCAATTTTTAATTGAAAACGCAGCTCCTTTCTGTTCTCATTATTGGCTGTTACAACTAGACATGTCCTCCACAGACAGAGGGAACAGAGTTCTCTAAAACCCCTTCAGCATTTATTGTTTGTAGTCTTTTGGCTGACGGTAGTTAACTTGGGTGAGCTGAAAGCTTTTTGTAGGTTAGAGGAGTCTGATGATTCCTGAGGTTGAGCTTTTCTCCATTTTGCTTTTTTTGATAAAGAGTGAGTAAAGCTTACCTCTATCATACTATCTCTTTGACACATTTGCCTGCTTTGAATTTTTTTGGCCACGGCCGAGCTCAGGACATTTTTTTTTTTTGAGGGCAGGTGTCTTTTAGAGGCCTGAGTCCTTATGAATGTTAAGTGAACCATAGCTATGCGTTTGAAGCCGCTCTTGCGGGAAACGGCCACAAGGCGGCAGCATTTCTCCATTTCCAACTCTGGGTTTTCCTGCAACAGAGGCTTCCTGGAAATTGTGTTAGTAGGCTGCAAATGAGAGTGCAGTGTGTCAGGGCAAACCCCCAAGAGCTTATATCTCCTTACTTCTTGTGTGTTTTTTAAAATTTAATTGTTATCTAGTATCACAGCCAATTGGATAAAAATGTGGTGTGTGTTCTAGGTGTACTGCATCTGGTTCATCATATGTATGTATCAATCTATTCATCTTTGGATCCTTTCCCGTGTAGGTTATTACAGAGTGTTGAGTCGACCTCTCCTGGTATTCCTTAGGTATTTTGTGATTATATATTTCATATGTATCAGTACATGTCTGTAAACCCCCATATCCAAATTCATACATTCCTTACACCTTTCCACTTGGTTAAGCATAGTTGGTTTTCTGCATCTATGCACGGCCTTCTCTTGGAAATGACTTCATGGGTATCAATGTTGAAGTAACAGCTATAAGTGATGTCATAGGATATTTCTATTTCGGTTTCTTTCGTACTTCCTTTTGGGTGGGTATCTCTAGATCCTTCTACGGTGGTGCCAGCGGCACTGTTGCATGCTCTTCCGTGGCTCATGTTCCATTGTGCACATGGGCCCCCTTCTTCTTGGTGCATTGTTCTGTTGATGGACATTTGGGTTTCTTCCAAGTCTTGGCGATGGTACATGTTGCTGCAGTGCAGGATGGCCAGCCTGTGTCTTTTTGATTTTGGTCTACTCGGGAGATAGGCCCATCAGTGGGCCTACCCGATTACAGGTTAGCTCAATTTTTACCTTTCAGTGCACCTCCACGGTGTTCTCACTACTAGCTGTTCCCAGGTTACGTCCCAGCGGCCGCTAGAGGGCACAGAGTTCTCTAAAACACCTTGAGCATTTATTCTTTGTAGACTCTGTGGCTGATGATCATTCTGACGACGGTGGGTGAACGTTTCTGTCGACTGGATTTGCATGGCTTTATTAATTCCTGATGTTGAGCATTTTTCCATGCCCTTTTATTTATCACAAGAGAAAGAAAGAAAGAGAAGACAAAATGTGCGCAAAATATGCCTCTTGAAATTGTCGTTTTGAAGTGTGCACGTCTTTTGAGTTTTTTTCCTCGATTGACGACCCAAGAATCGTTTTTGAGGGCAGGTGTCATTTATAGGCCTGCAATGATTTTGAATATCAAGTGACCATTAGCACTGGGTTTAAAGCTGCTGTTTTGAGAAACGGCCACAAGGCGGCAGCAGGTCTCCTTTACCAAACCTGGTTACTCGGGCAACAGAGCCTCCGTGGAAGTCGTATTCTCGGTTGTCAATTAGAATGGACTGTGCCAGGAAAAAGCCCCTTATGTTTGTGCCTCACGACTGACTTGTTCGTTTTTTAATTCAATGTTTATTGTTTCTCACAGCAAGTTTGATTACAATGTTTTGCTTGTTGTAGGTGTGAAAGAGGTGGCTCTTTTACACATAAACACGTATCTAGTCTTCTTTGGATCCTTTTCCCATGTAGCTTATGACACAATGTTGAGTACTCTTCTCTTGGTATTCCGTAGGCCTTTGGTGATTTTGTATTTCACGTGTGTTTGTATCTCTCTCTTAAACCCAATTTCCTAATGTACACAATTCTCACACCTGTCCATGGGTGAACCATAAATCTGTTTATTGCATCTGTGATTGCCTTTCTCTGTGGAAATATCTTCAGTGATATCAATTTTCAGGGAACACCTATAAGTGATATCGTAGGCTATGTATCTTTCGCTCTGTGACTTACTGCAAGGTGCGTGATGAACTCTAGCCTCACCGATGGTGCTGTTGATGGCATTGTTTCCTTTTGTTCCTTGGCTAATATTCCATCTGCTCAGGTCCCTGTTCTTCTTTGTCCACTCATCTGTTGATGGGCTTTCTGCTTGCTTCCATGTCCTGGCTATTGTAATACTCCTGCAATGCAGATTTGCCTGCCTGTGTCTTTCCACTTCTGTCTTCTTTCTTAGGTTATAGGCCCAGGAGTGGGCCTGCTGGATCATATCGTAACTCAGTGTTTACCTTGTAAAGGCACCTCCATTCTGTTCCCATTAGTGCCTCTTACCAGGTGAAGTCCTGTGGCGAGCATTGCCCTCTGAGGAAGGCGCCACTAAGACCCTCCTAAGCCTCAGGGCCCGACTGTACTCTCCTTGGTATGCATCCTGGACTTTATGGTATGAACATACAAAAGGAGATGGTCTTTGGCCAAATCGCTCCAGGGACCTGCTCAGTTACTGGGAGTCCCTGGTTGTTCCCTAAAGCTAGGAAAAGCAACCCTGGAGGGGAAATTGGTGCCTTTGAGGGAGAAGCCGAGCAGCCAACCAACCAGCTGATGCTGATAAGGTGTGACTAAGCCGAGAAGCCAACCAACCAGCTGATGCCGATAAGGCGTGACGAAGCAAATTCCCTGCTTTAGGGGTATATATACGGCTAGGCTTTGTTATTAAACTTGCCTTGCAAGCGTCAGTTGCTTGTGCCCTTCTGATCCCATACGTTGGTGCGTTCAGTTCCCTACCCCCTCTCGTCGGTTGTTGCTACACTTTGAGGACCCGCCGCGGCTGGCGGCAAAGTCCCACTTAACCTAGAGGGTATGCACTTCTCCACAACCCCTTCAGCATGAATTGTTGGTAGTCTTGTTGCTGATGGTTCTTCTGACTGGTGTGAGCCGATACCTCTGTGGTTGGATTTGCATGCGTCTCATAAAGCCTTGAAATTGAGCTTTCAGGGATGCCCTTTTTTTCTTCAAACTGTGTGTGTAGCTTACCTCATCACATTCTTTTCTTGAACTATGTGCCGCCTTTTGAAATATTTTGGCCACTACCTCCCTCAAGACATTTTGAGGGCAGGTTTCATTGACAGCCCTCCAGGACTTGTGCACACGAAGTGACCATTAGCACGGGTTTTCAAGCTGCCGTTGCAGGTAACGGCCACAGGGCTGCAGCATTTCTGCGTTTCCCACTCTGGTAACTAGTGAAACAGGCCTTCCTGCCAGTGGTGTTCCTTGGTTATCAATGACGGTGGGATGTGTCTGGAGAAACCCCCCAAAGCTGATGTCTCCTTACTTATATCTGTTTTTAAAATGGAATTTCTACTTTTCACTGGAGTACTCTTCCATTGTGTCCATGGACCACTGCTCCTTTCTGCATTCCTCTGTGGCTGGGCATTTTCATTGCTTCCAAGTGTTGGCTATGGTAAACATTGCTGGATTGCAGGATTGCCAGCCCGTGTCTTTTTGATTCTCATCCTCTCAGGTGATAGACCCAGCAGTGGCTATGCTTGATTGAACGGTCGCTCAATGTTGACCCTTTCCAGGCAACTCCACTGTGTTTTCCTTAGGGGCTCTTACCACGTCCCACTTAGAACCGAGGGTACGCATTTCTTCACCACCCCGTCAGCATTTCTTGTTTGCAGAAGTTTTGCTGCTGGCCATGCTGAGTCGTGTGACATGATAGGTTTTTGTAACGTGTAGTTTCGTGTCTAATAATTCCTAAGGTTCAGCATTTTCCCACGCCTTTTTTTATTCTGTTAAACAAAAACAGAAAAAAAAAACCCGTGAGTACAATAAACCTCTCGAAATTGTCTTCTTGGAAGGTTGCCCTCTTTGGACTTTTTTGGTCGATTTTCGACCCCAGGATTTTGTTTTGGAGGGCAGGTGTCATTTACAAGCCTGCAATGGGTGTGAATATTGAGTGACCATTAGCACTGACTTTAAAGCTGCTGCTGTGGGAAACGGCCACAAGGCGTCAGCATTGCTACATTCCCACATCTGGTTACTAGGGCAGCAGAGCGTTCTGGAAGTCCTGTTCCCAGGTTGTCAATTAGAATGGAATGTGCCAGGAAAAAACCCCAGAAGTGTATGTCACATTACTTCTTGTTCGCTCTTTTAATTTGTTTAAATCGGGGTAATGATTAGAATACTGTTGGTCCTATATGTACAGAATCTGGTTCATTTGTACGTTTTATATATATATATATATATATATTCTTGTACAGATCCTCTTCCCATGTAAATTATTGCAGAGTGTTCTGGTGACCTCCCTTGCTATATGGTCGGTCTGTTTGATATATATATTTAATACGTATTTGTACACATATGGTGACACTAATCTTAATTTATCCATTCCCCCCACCTTTCATTTTACATAAGCTTAGTTTGCTTTCTAAGTCTGTGAGTGTCTTTCTTTGTGGAAATATGTTCATTTGTGTCAGCTGTTAGATAACGCCTATAGGTGATGTCATACGGTATGCCTTTTGCTTTCCGACTTAACTCATGTTCTGTGATGATCTCTAGGCTCATCTCGGGTGCCTCAAAGAGCAGTGTTTCCTTGTTTTCCATGGCTAATAGTCCACTGTGTCCACGGACCAGCTCTTCTTATCCATTCATCTGTTGATGGACATTTGGGTTGCTTCGGTGTCTTGGCTACTGTGAAAACTCGTGGAGTGCAGCTCTTGCAGCCTGTCTTCTCAGGTGAGAGGCTCGGCTGTGGGTGTTCTGGATGGAAGGGTGGCTCAATTTTTAATTGAAAACGCAGCTCCTTTCTGTTCTCATTATTGGCTGTTACAACTAGACATGTCCTCCACAGACAGAGGGAACAGAGTTCTCTAAAACCCCTTCAGCATTTATTGTTTGTAGTCTTTTGGCTGACGGTAGTTAACTTGGGTGAGCTGAAAGCTTTTTGTAGGTTAGAGGAGTCTGATGATTCCTGATGTTGAGCTTTTCTCCATTTTCCTTTTTTTGATAAAGAGTGAGTAAAACTTACCTCTATCATACTATCTCTTTGACACATTTGCCTGCTTTGAATTTTTTTGGCCACGGCCGAGCTCAGGACATTTTTTTTTTTTTTGAGGGCAGGTGTCTTTTAGAGGCCTGAGTCCTTATGAATGTTAAGTGACCCATAGCTATGCGTTTGAAGCCGCTCTTGCGGGAAACGGCCACAAGGCGGCAGCATTTCTCCATTTCCAACTCTGGGTTTTCCTGCAACAGAGGCTTCCTGGAAATTGTGTTAGTAGGCTGCAAATGAGAGTGCAGTGTGTCAGGGCAAACCCCCAAGAGCTTATATCTCCTTACTTCTTGTGTGTTTTTTAAAATTTAATTGTTATCTAGTATCACAGCCAATTGGATAAAAATGTGGTGTGTGTTCTAGGTGTACTGCATCTGGTTCATCATATGTATGTATCAATCTATTCATCTTTGGATCCTTTCCCGTGTAGGTTATTACAGAGTGTTGAGTCGACCTCTCCTGGTATTCCTTAGGTATTTTGTGATTATATATTTCATATGTATCAGTACATGTCTGTAAACCCCCATATCCAAATTCATACATTCCTTACACCTTTCCACTTGGTTAAGCATAGTTGGTTTTCTGCATCTATGCACGGCCTTCTCTTGGAAATGACTTCATGGGTATCAATGTTGAAGTAACAGCTATAAGTGATGTCATAGGATATTTCTATTTCGGTTTCTTTCGTACTTCCTTTTGGGTGGGTATCTCTAGATCCTTCTACGGTGGTGCCAGCGGCACTGTTGCATGCTCTTCCGTGGCTCATGTTCCATTGTGCACATGGGCCCCCTTCTTCTTGGTGCATTGTTCTGTTGATGGACATTTGGGTTTCTTCCAAGTCTTGGCGATGGTACATGTTGCTGCAGTGCAGGATGGCCAGCCTGTGTCTTTTTGATTTTGGTCTACTCGGGAGATAGGCCCATCAGTGGGCCTACCCGATTACAGGTTAGCTCAATTTTTACCTTTCAGTGCACCTCCACGGTGTTCTCACTACTAGCTGTTCCCAGGTTACGTCCCAGCGGCCGCTAGAGGGCACAGAGTTCTCTAAAACACCTTGAGCATTTATTCTTTGTAGACTCTGTGGCTGATGATCATTCTGACGACGGTGGGTGAACGTTTCTGTCGACTGGATTTGCATGGCTTTATTAATTCCTGATGTTGAGCATTTTTCCATGCCCTTTTATTTATCACAAGAGAAAGAAAGAAAGAGAAGACAAAATGTGCGCAAAATATGCCTCTTGAAATTGTCGTTTTGAAGTGTGCACGTCTTTTGAGTTTTTTTCCTCGATTGACGACCCAAGAATCGTTTTTGAGGGCAGGTGTCATTTATAGGCCTGCAATGATTTTGAATATCAAGTGACCATTAGCACTGGGTTTAAAGCTGCTGTTTTGAGAAACGGCCACAAGGCGGCAGCAGGTCTCCTTTACCAAACCTGGTTACTCGGGCAACAGAGCCTCCGTGGAAGTCGTATTCTCGGTTGTCAATTAGAATGGACTGTGCCAGGAAAAAGCCCCTTATGTTTGTGCCTCACGACTGACTTGTTCGTTTTTTAATTCAATGTTTATTGTTTCTCACAGCAAGTTTGATTACAATGTTTTGCTTGTTGTAGGTGTGAAAGATGTGGCTCTTTTACACATAAACACGTATCTAGTCTTCTTTGGATCCTTTTCCCATGTAGCTTATGACACAATGTTGAGTACTCTTCTCTTGGTATTCCGTAGGCCTTTGGTGATTTTGTATTTCACGTGTGTTTGTATCTCTCTCTTAAACCCAATTTCCTAATGTACACAATTCTCACACCTGTCCATGGGTGAACCATAAATCTGTTTATTGCATCTGTGATTGCCTTTCTCTGTGGAAATATCTTCAGTGATATCAATTTTCAGGGAACACCTATAAGTGATATCGTAGGCTATGTATCTTTCGCTCTGTGACTTACTGCAAGGTGCGTGATGAACTCTAGCCTCACCGATGGTGCTGTTGATGGCATTGTTTCCTTTTGTTCCTTGGCTAATATTCCATCTGCTCAGGTCCCTGTTCTTCTTTGTCCACTCATCTGTTGATGGGCTTTCTGCTTGCTTCCATGTCCTGGCTATTGTAATACTCCTGCAATGCAGATTTGCCTGCCTGTGTCTTTCCACTTCTGTCTTCTTTCTTAGGTTATAGGCCCAGGAGTGGGCCTGCTGGATCATATCGTAACTCAGTGTTTACCTTGTAAAGGCACCTCCATTCTGTTCCCATTAGTGCCTCTTACCAGGTGAAGTCCTGTGGCGAGCATTGCCCTCTGAGGAAGGCGCCACTAAGACCCTCCTAAGCCTCAGGGCCCGACTGTACTCTCCTTGGTATGCATCCTGGACTTTATGGTATGAACATACAAAAGGAGATGGTCTTTGGCCAAATCGCTCCAGGGACCTGCTCAGTTACTGGGAGTCCCTGGTTGTTCCCTAAAGCTAGGAAAAGCAACCCTGGAGGGGAAATTGGTGCCTTTGAGGGAGAAGCCGAGCAGCCAACCAACCAGCTGATGCTGATAAGGTGTGACTAAGCCGAGAAGCCAACCAACCAGCTGATGCCGATAAGGCGTGACGAAGCAAATTCCCTGCTTTAGGGGTATATATACGGCTAGGCTTTGTTATTAAACTTGCCTTGCAAGCGTCAGTTGCTTGTGCCCTTCTGATCCCATACGTTGGTGCGTTCAGTTCCCTACCCCCTCTCGTCGGTTGTTGCTACACTTTGAGGACCCGCCGCGGCTGGCGGCAAAGTCCCACTTAACCTAGAGGGTATGCACTTCTCCACAACCCCTTCAGCATGAATTGTTGGTAGTCTTGTTGCTGATGGTTCTTCTGACTGGTGTGAGCCGATACCTCTGTGGTTGGATTTGCATGCGTCTCATAAAGCCTTGAAATTGAGCTTTCAGGGATGCCCTTTTTTTCTTCAAACTGTGTGTGTAGCTTACCTCATCACATTCTTTTCTTGAACTATGTGCCGCCTTTTGAAATATTTTGGCCACTACCTCCCTCAAGACATTTTGAGGGCAGGTTTCATTGACAGCCCTCCAGGACTTGTGCACACGAAGTGACCATTAGCACGGGTTTTCAAGCTGCCGTTGCAGGTAACGGCCACAGGGCTGCAGCATTTCTGCGTTTCCCACTCTGGTAACTAGTGAAACAGGCCTTCCTGCCAGTGGTGTTCCTTGGTTATCAATGACGGTGGGATGTGTCTGGAGAAACCCCCCAAAGCTGATGTCTCCTTACTTATATCTGTTTTTAAAATGGAATTTCTACTTTTCACTGGAGTACTCTTCCATTGTGTCCATGGACCACTGCTCCTTTCTGCATTCCTCTGTGGCTGGGCATTTTCATTGCTTCCAAGTGTTGGCTATGGTAAACATTGCTGGATTGCAGGATTGCCAGCCCGTGTCTTTTTGATTCTCATCCTCTCAGGTGATAGACCCAGCAGTGGCTATGCTTGATTGAACGGTCGCTCAATGTTGACCCTTTCCAGGCAACTCCACTGTGTTTTCCTTAGGGGCTCTTACCACGTCCCACTTAGAACCGAGGGTACGCATTTCTTCACCACCCCGTCAGCATTTCTTGTTTGCAGAAGTTTTGCTGCTGGCCATGCTGAGTCGTGTGACATGATAGGTTTTTTTAACGTGTAGTTTCGTGTCTAATAATTCCTAAGGTTCAGCATTTTCCCACGCCTTTTTTTATTCTGTTAAACAAAAACAGAAAAAAAAAACCCGTGAGTACAATAAACCTCTCGAAATTGTCTTCTTGGAAGGTTGCCCTCTTTGGACTTTTTTGGTCGATTTTCGACCCCAGGATTTTGTTTTGGAGGGCAGGTGTCATTTACAAGCCTGCAATGGGTGTGAATATTGAGTGACCATTAGCACTGACTTTAAAGCTGCTGCTGTGGGAAACGGCCACAAGGCGTCAGCATTGCTACATTCCCACATCTGGTTACTAGGGCAGCAGAGCGTTCTGGAAGTCCTGTTCCCAGGTTGTCAATTAGAATGGAATGTGCCAGGAAAAAACCCCAGAAGTGTATGTCACATTACTTCTTGTTCGCTCTTTTAATTTGTTTAAATCGGGGTAATGATTAGAATACTGTTGGTCCTATATGTACAGAATCTGGTTCATTTGTACGTTTTATATATATATATATATATATTCTTGTACAGATCCTCTTCCCATGTAAATTATTGCAGAGTGTTCTGGTGACCTCCCTTGCTATATGGTCGGTCTGTTTGATATATATATTTAATACGTATTTGTACACATATGGTGACACTAATCTTAATTTATCCATTCCCCCCACCTTTCATTTTACATAAGCTTAGTTTGCTTTCTAAGTCTGTGAGTGTCTTTCTTTGTGGAAATATGTTCATTTGTGTCAGCTGTTAGATAACGCCTATAGGTGATGTCATACGGTATGCCTTTTGCTTTCCGACTTAACTCATGTTCTGTGATGATCTCTAGGCTCATCTCGGGTGCCTCAAAGAGCAGTGTTTCCTTGTTTTCCATGGCTAATAGTCCACTGTGTCCACGGACCAGCTCTTCTTATCCATTCATCTGTTGATGGACATTTGGGTTGCTTCGGTGTCTTGGCTACTGTGAAAACTCGTGGAGTGCAGCTCTTGCAGCCTGTCTTCTCAGGTGAGAGGCTCGGCTGTGGGTGTTCTGGATGGAAGGGTGGCTCAATTTTTAATTGAAAACGCAGCTCCTTTCTGTTCTCATTATTGGCTGTTACAACTAGACATGTCCTCCACAGACAGAGGGAACAGAGTTCTCTAAAACCCCTTCAGCATTTATTGTTTGTAGTCTTTTGGCTGACGGTAGTTAACTTGGGTGAGCTGAAAGCTTTTTGTAGGTTAGAGGAGTCTGATGATTCCTGATGTTGAGCTTTTCTCCATTTTCCTTTTTTTGATAAAGAGTGAGTAAAACTTACCTCTATCATACTATCTCTTTGACACATTTGCCTGCTTTGAATTTTTTTGGCCACGGCCGAGCTCAGGACATTTTTTTTTTTTGAGGGCAGGTGTCTTTTAGAGGCCTGAGTCCTTATGAATGTTAAGTGAACCATAGCTATGCGTTTGAAGCCGCTCTTGCGGGAAACGGCCACAAGGCGGCAGCATTTCTCCATTTCCAACTCTGGGTTTTCCTGCAACAGAGGCTTCCTGGAAATTGTGTTAGTAGGCTGCAAATGAGAGTGCAGTGTGTCAGGGCAAACCCCCAAGAGCTTATATCTCCTTACTTCTTGTGTGTTTTTTAAAATTTAATTGTTATCTAGTATCACAGCCAATTGGATAAAAATGTGGTGTGTGTTCTAGGTGTACTGCATCTGGTTCATCATATGTATGTATCAATCTATTCATCTTTGGATCCTTTCCCGTGTAGGTTATTACAGAGTGTTGAGTCGACCTCTCCTGGTATTCCTTAGGTATTTTGTGATTATATATTTCATATGTATCAGTACATGTCTGTAAACCCCCATATCCAAATTCATACATTCCTTACACCTTTCCACTTGGTTAAGCATAGTTGGTTTTCTGCATCTATGCACGGCCTTCTCTTGGAAATGACTTCATGGGTATCAATGTTGAAGTAACAGCTATAAGTGATGTCATAGGATATTTCTATTTCGGTTTCTTTCGTACTTCCTTTTGGGTGGGTATCTCTAGATCCTTCTACGGTGGTGCCAGCGGCACTGTTGCATGCTCTTCCGTGGCTCATGTTCCATTGTGCACATGGGCCCCCTTCTTCTTGGTGCATTGTTCTGTTGATGGACATTTGGGTTTCTTCCAAGTCTTGGCGATGGTACATGTTGCTGCAGTGCAGGATGGCCAGCCTGTGTCTTTTTGATTTTGGTCTACTCGGGAGATAGGCCCATCAGTGGGCCTACCCGATTACAGGTTAGCTCAATTTTTACCTTTCAGTGCACCTCCACGGTGTTCTCACTACTAGCTGTTCCCAGGTTACGTCCCAGTGGCCGCTAGAGGGCACAGAGTTCTCTAAAACACCTTGAGCATTTATTCTTTGTAGACTCTGTGGCTGATGATCATTCTGACGACGGTGGGTGAACGTTTCTGTCGACTGGATTTGCATGGCTTTATTAATTCCTGATGTTGAGCATTTTTCCATGCCCTTTTATTTATCACAAGAGAAAGAAAGAAAGAGAAGACAAAATGTGCGCAAAATATGCCTCTTGAAATTGTCGTTTTGAAGTGTGCACGTCTTTTGAGTTTTTTTCCTCGATTGACGACCCAAGAATCGTTTTTGAGGGCAGGTGTCATTTATAGGCCTGCAATGATTTTGAATATCAAGTGACCATTAGCACTGGGTTTAAAGCTGCTGTTTTGAGAAACGGCCACAAGGCGGCAGCAGGTCTCCTTTACCAAACCTGGTTACTCGGGCAACAGAGCCTCCGTGGAAGTCGTATTCTCGGTTGTCAATTAGAATGGACTGTGCCAGGAAAAAGCCCCTTATGTTTGTGCCTCACGACTGACTTGTTCGTTTTTTAATTCAATGTTTATTGTTTCTCACAGCAAGTTTGATTACAATGTTTTGCTTGTTGTAGGTGTGAAAGAGGTGGCTCTTTTACACATAAACACGTATCTAGTCTTCTTTGGATCCTTTTCCCATGTAGCTTATGACACAATGTTGAGTACTCTTCTCTTGGTATTCCGTAGGCCTTTGGTGATTTTGTATTTCACGTGTGTTTGTATCTCTCTCTTAAACCCAATTTCCTAATGTACACAATTCTCACACCTGTCCATGGGTGAACCATAAATCTGTTTATTGCATCTGTGATTGCCTTTCTCTGTGGAAATATCTTCAGTGATATCAATTTTCAGGGAACACCTATAAGTGATATCGTAGGCTATGTATCTTTCGCTCTGTGACTTACTGCAAGGTGCGTGATGAACTCTAGCCTCACCGATGGTGCTGTTGATGGCATTGTTTCCTTTTGTTCCTTGGCTAATATTCCATCTGCTCAGGTCCCTGTTCTTCTTTGTCCACTCATCTGTTGATGGGCTTTCTGCTTGCTTCCATGTCCTGGCTATTGTAATACTCCTGCAATGCAGATTTGCCTGCCTGTGTCTTTCCACTTCTGTCTTCTTTCTTAGGTTATAGGCCCAGGAGTGGGCCTGCTGGATCATATCGTAACTCAGTGTTTACCTTGTAAAGGCACCTCCATTCTGTTCCCATTAGTGCCTCTTACCAGGTGAAGTCCTGTGGCGAGCATTGCCCTCTGAGGAAGGCGCCACTAAGACCCTCCTAAGCCTCAGGGCCCGACTGTACTCTCCTTGGTATGCATCCTGGACTTTATGGTATGAACATACAAAAGGAGATGGTCTTTGGCCAAATCGCTCCAGGGACCTGCTCAGTTACTGGGAGTCCCTGGTTGTTCCCTAAAGCTAGGAAAAGCAACCCTGGAGGGGAAATTGGTGCCTTTGAGGGAGAAGCCGAGCAGCCAACCAACCAGCTGATGCTGATAAGGTGTGACTAAGCCGAGAAGCCAACCAACCAGCTGATGCCGATAAGGCGTGACGAAGCAAATTCCCTGCTTTAGGGGTATATATACGGCTAGGCTTTGTTATTAAACTTGCCTTGCAAGCGTCAGTTGCTTGTGCCCTTCTGATCCCATACGTTGGTGCGTTCAGTTCCCTACCCCCTCTCGTCGGTTGTTGCTACACTTTGAGGACCCGCCGCGGCTGGCGGCAAAGTCCCACTTAACCTAGAGGGTATGCACTTCTCCACAACCCCTTCAGCATGAATTGTTGGTAGTCTTGTTGCTGATGGTTCTTCTGACTGGTGTGAGCCGATACCTCTGTGGTTGGATTTGCATGCGTCTCATAAAGCCTTGAAATTGAGCTTTCAGGGATGCCCTTTTTTTCTTCAAACTGTGTGTGTAGCTTACCTCATCACATTCTTTTCTTGAACTATGTGCCGCCTTTTGAAATATTTTGGCCACTACCTCCCTCAAGACATTTTGAGGGCAGGTTTCATTGACAGCCCTCCAGGACTTGTGCACACGAAGTGACCATTAGCACGGGTTTTCAAGCTGCCGTTGCAGGTAACGGCCACAGGGCTGCAGCATTTCTGCGTTTCCCACTCTGGTAACTAGTGAAACAGGCCTTCCTGCCAGTGGTGTTCCTTGGTTATCAATGACGGTGGGATGTGTCTGGAGAAACCCCCCAAAGCTGATGTCTCCTTACTTATATCTGTTTTTAAAATGGAATTTCTACTTTTCACTGGAGTACTCTTCCATTGTGTCCATGGACCACTGCTCCTTTCTGCATTCCTCTGTGGCTGGGCATTTTCATTGCTTCCAAGTGTTGGCTATGGTAAACATTGCTGGATTGCAGGATTGCCAGCCCGTGTCTTTTTGATTCTCATCCTCTCAGGTGATAGACCCAGCAGTGGCTATGCTTGATTGAACGGTCGCTCAATGTTGACCCTTTCCAGGCAACTCCACTGTGTTTTCCTTAGGGGCTCTTACCACGTCCCACTTAGAACCGAGGGTACGCATTTCTTCACCACCCCGTCAGCATTTCTTGTTTGCAGAAGTTTCGCTGCTGGCCATGCTGAGTCGTGTGACATGATAGGTTTTTTTAACGTGTAGTTTCGTGTCTAATAATTCCTAAGGTTCAGCATTTTCCCACGCCTTTTTTTATTCTGTTAAACAAAAACAGAAAAAAAAAAAACCCGTGAGTACAATAAACCTCTCGAAATTGTCTTCTTGGAAGGTTGCCCTCTTTGGACTTTTTTGGTCGATTTTCGACCCCAGGATTTTGTTTTGGAGGGCAGGTGTCATTTACAAGCCTGCAATGGGTGTGAATATTGAGTGACCATTAGCACTGACTTTAAAGCTGCTGCTGTGGGAAACGGCCACAAGGCGTCAGCATTGCTACATTCCCACATCTGGTTACTAGGGCAGCAGAGCGTTCTGGAAGTCCTGTTCCCAGGTTGTCAATTAGAATGGAATGTGCCAGGAAAAAACCCCAGAAGTGTATGTCACATTACTTCTTGTTCGCTCTTTTAATTTGTTTAAATCGGGGTAATGATTAGAATACTGTTGGTCCTATATGTACAGAATCTGGTTCATTTGTACGTTTTATATATATATATATATATTCTTGTACAGATCCTCTTCCCATGTAAATTATTGCAGAGTGTTCTGGTGACCTCCCTTGCTATATGGTCGGTCTGTTTGATATATATATTTAATACGTATTTGTACACATATGGTGACACTAATCTTAATTTATCCATTCCCCCCACCTTTCATTTTACATAAGCTTAGTTTGCTTTCTAAGTCTGTGAGTGTCTTTCTTTGTGGAAATATGTTCATTTGTGTCAGCTGTTAGATAACGCCTATAGGTGATGTCATACGGTATGCCTTTTGCTTTCCGACTTAACTCATGTTCTGTGATGATCTCTAGGCTCATCTCGGGTGCCTCAAAGAGCAGTGTTTCCTTGTTTTCCATGGCTAATAGTCCACTGTGTCCACGGACCAGCTCTTCTTATCCATTCATCTGTTGATGGACATTTGGGTTGCTTCGGTGTCTTGGCTACTGTGAAAACTCGTGGAGTGCAGCTCTTGCAGCCTGTCTTCTCAGGTGAGAGGCTCGGCTGTGGGTGTTCTGGATGGAAGGGTGGCTCAATTTTTAATTGAAAACGCAGCTCCTTTCTGTTCTCATTATTGGCTGTTACAACTAGACATGTCCTCCACAGACAGAGGGAACAGAGTTCTCTAAAACCCCTTCAGCATTTATTGTTTGTAGTCTTTTGGCTGACGGTAGTTAACTTGGGTGAGCTGAAAGCTTTTTGTAGGTTAGAGGAGTCTGATGATTCCTGATGTTGAGCTTTTCTCCATTTTCCTTTTTTTGATAAAGAGTGAGTAAAACTTACCTCTATCATACTATCTCTTTGACACATTTGCCTGCTTTGAATTTTTTTGGCCACGGCCGAGCTCAGGACATTTTTTTTTTTTTTTGAGGGCAGGTGTCTTTTAGAGGCCTGAGTCCTTATGAATGTTAAGTGACCCATAGCTATGCGTTTGAAGCCGCTCTTGCGGGAAACGGCCACAAGGCGGCAGCATTTCTCCATTTCCAACTCTGGGTTTTCCTGCAACAGAGGCTTCCTGGAAATTGTGTTAGTAGGCTGCAAATGAGAGTGCAGTGTGTCAGGGCAAACCCCCAAGAGCTTATATCTCCTTACTTCTTGTGTGTTTTTTAAAATTTAATTGTTATCTAGTATCACAGCCAATTGGATAAAAATGTGGTGTGTGTTCTAGGTGTACTGCATCTGGTTCATCATATGTATGTATCAATCTATTCATCTTTGGATCCTTTCCCGTGTAGGTTATTACAGAGTGTTGAGTCGACCTCTCCTGGTATTCCTTAGGTATTTTGTGATTATATATTTCATATGTATCAGTACATGTCTGTAAACCCCCATATCCAAATTCATACATTCCTTACACCTTTCCACTTGGTTAAGCATAGTTGGTTTTCTGCATCTATGCACGGCCTTCTCTTGGAAATGACTTCATGGGTATCAATGTTGAAGTAACAGCTATAAGTGATGTCATAGGATATTTCTATTTCGGTTTCTTTCGTACTTCCTTTTGGGTGGGTATCTCTAGATCCTTCTACGGTGGTGCCAGCGGCACTGTTGCATGCTCTTCCGTGGCTCATGTTCCATTGTGCACATGGGCCCCCTTCTTCTTGGTGCATTGTTCTGTTGATGGACATTTGGGTTTCTTCCAAGTCTTGGCGATGGTACATGTTGCTGCAGTGCAGGATGGCCAGCCTGTGTCTTTTTGATTTTGGTCTACTCGGGAGATAGGCCCATCAGTGGGCCTACCCGATTACAGGTTAGCTCAATTTTTACCTTTCAGTGCACCTCCACGGTGTTCTCACTACTAGCTGTTCCCAGGTTACGTCCCAGCGGCCGCTAGAGGGCACAGAGTTCTCTAAAACACCTTGAGCATTTATTCTTTGTAGACTCTGTGGCTGATGATCATTCTGACGACGGTGGGTGAACGTTTCTGTCGACTGGATTTGCATGGCTTTATTAATTCCTGATGTTGAGCATTTTTCCATGCCCTTTTATTTATCACAAGAGAAAGAAAGAAAGAGAAGACAAAATGTGCGCAAAATATGCCTCTTGAAATTGTCGTTTTGAAGTGTGCACGTCTTTTGAGTTTTTTTCCTCGATTGACGACCCAAGAATCGTTTTTGAGGGCAGGTGTCATTTATAGGCCTGCAATGATTTTGAATATCAAGTGACCATTAGCACTGGGTTTAAAGCTGCTGTTTTGAGAAACGGCCACAAGGCGGCAGCAGGTCTCCTTTACCAAACCTGGTTACTCGGGCAACAGAGCCTCCGTGGAAGTCGTATTCTCGGTTGTCAATTAGAATGGACTGTGCCAGGAAAAAGCCCCTTATGTTTGTGCCTCACGACTGACTTGTTCGTTTTTTAATTCAATGTTTATTGTTTCTCACAGCAAGTTTGATTACAATGTTTTGCTTGTTGTAGGTGTGAAAGATGTGGCTCTTTTACACATAAACACGTATCTAGTCTTCTTTGGATCCTTTTCCCATGTAGCTTATGACACAATGTTGAGTACTCTTCTCTTGGTATTCCGTAGGCCTTTGGTGATTTTGTATTTCACGTGTGTTTGTATCTCTCTCTTAAACCCAATTTCCTAATGTACACAATTCTCACACCTGTCCATGGGTGAACCATAAATCTGTTTATTGCATCTGTGATTGCCTTTCTCTGTGGAAATATCTTCAGTGATATCAATTTTCAGGGAACACCTATAAGTGATATCGTAGGCTATGTATCTTTCGCTCTGTGACTTACTGCAAGGTGCGTGATGAACTCTAGCCTCACCGATGGTGCTGTTGATGGCATTGTTTCCTTTTGTTCCTTGGCTAATATTCCATCTGCTCAGGTCCCTGTTCTTCTTTGTCCACTCATCTGTTGATGGGCTTTCTGCTTGCTTCCATGTCCTGGCTATTGTAATACTCCTGCAATGCAGATTTGCCTGCCTGTGTCTTTCCACTTCTGTCTTCTTTCTTAGGTTATAGGCCCAGGAGTGGGCCTGCTGGATCATATCGTAACTCAGTGTTTACCTTGTAAAGGCACCTCCATTCTGTTCCCATTAGTGCCTCTTACCAGGTGAAGTCCTGTGGCGAGCATTGCCCTCTGAGGAAGGCGCCACTAAGACCCTCCTAAGCCTCAGGGCCCGACTGTACTCTCCTTGGTATGCATCCTGGACTTTATGGTATGAACATACAAAAGGAGATGGTCTTTGGCCAAATCGCTCCAGGGACCTGCTCAGTTACTGGGAGTCCCTGGTTGTTCCCTAAAGCTAGGAAAAGCAACCCTGGAGGGGAAATTGGTGCCTTTGAGGGAGAAGCCGAGCAGCCAACCAACCAGCTGATGCTGATAAGGTGTGACTAAGCCGAGAAGCCAACCAACCAGCTGATGCCGATAAGGCGTGACGAAGCAAATTCCCTGCTTTAGGGGTATATATACGGCTAGGCTTTGTTATTAAACTTGCCTTGCAAGCGTCAGTTGCTTGTGCCCTTCTGATCCCATACGTTGGTGCGTTCAGTTCCCTACCCCCTCTCGTCGGTTGTTGCTACACTTTGAGGACCCGCCGCGGCTGGCGGCAAAGTCCCACTTAACCTAGAGGGTATGCACTTCTCCACAACCCCTTCAGCATGAATTGTTGGTAGTCTTGTTGCTGATGGTTCTTCTGACTGGTGTGAGCCGATACCTCTGTGGTTGGATTTGCATGCGTCTCATAAAGCCTTGAAATTGAGCTTTCAGGGATGCCCTTTTTTTCTTCAAACTGTGTGTGTAGCTTACCTCATCACATTCTTTTCTTGAACTATGTGCCGCCTTTTGAAATATTTTGGCCACTACCTCCCTCAAGACATTTTGAGGGCAGGTTTCATTGACAGCCCTCCAGGACTTGTGCACACGAAGTGACCATTAGCACGGGTTTTCAAGCTGCCGTTGCAGGTAACGGCCACAGGGCTGCAGCATTTCTGCGTTTCCCACTCTGGTAACTAGTGAAACAGGCCTTCCTGCCAGTGGTGTTCCTTGGTTATCAATGACGGTGGGATGTGTCTGGAGAAACCCCCCAAAGCTGATGTCTCCTTACTTATATCTGTTTTTAAAATGGAATTTCTACTTTTCACTGGAGTACTCTTCCATTGTGTCCATGGACCACTGCTCCTTTCTGCATTCCTCTGTGGCTGGGCATTTTCATTGCTTCCAAGTGTTGGCTATGGTAAACATTGCTGGATTGCAGGATTGCCAGCCCGTGTCTTTTTGATTCTCATCCTCTCAGGTGATAGACCCAGCAGTGGCTATGCTTGATTGAACGGTCGCTCAATGTTGACCCTTTCCAGGCAACTCCACTGTGTTTTCCTTAGGGGCTCTTACCACGTCCCACTTAGAACCGAGGGTACGCATTTCTTCACCACCCCGTCAGCATTTCTTGTTTGCAGAAGTTTTGCTGCTGGCCATGCTGAGTCGTGTGACATGATAGGTTTTTTTAACGTGTAGTTTCGTGTCTAATAATTCCTAAGGTTCAGCATTTTCCCACGCCTTTTTTTATTCTGTTAAACAAAAACAGAAAAAAAAAACCCGTGAGTACAATAAACCTCTCGAAATTGTCTTCTTGGAAGGTTGCCCTCTTTGGACTTTTTTGGTCGATTTTCGACCCCAGGATTTTGTTTTGGAGGGCAGGTGTCATTTACAAGCCTGCAATGGGTGTGAATATTGAGTGACCATTAGCACTGACTTTAAAGCTGCTGCTGTGGGAAACGGCCACAAGGCGTCAGCATTGCTACATTCCCACATCTGGTTACTAGGGCAGCAGAGCGTTCTGGAAGTCCTGTTCCCAGGTTGTCAATTAGAATGGAATGTGCCAGGAAAAAACCCCAGAAGTGTATGTCACATTACTTCTTGTTCGCTCTTTTAATTTGTTTAAATCGGGGTAATGATTAGAATACTGTTGGTCCTATATGTACAGAATCTGGTTCATTTGTACGTTTTATATATATATATATATATATATTCTTGTACAGATCCTCTTCCCATGTAAATTATTGCAGAGTGTTCTGGTGACCTCCCTTGCTATATGGTCGGTCTGTTTGATATATATATTTAATACGTATTTGTACACATATGGTGACACTAATCTTAATTTATCCATTCCCCCCACCTTTCATTTTACATAAGCTTAGTTTGCTTTCTAAGTCTGTGAGTGTCTTTCTTTGTGGAAATATGTTCATTTGTGTCAGCTGTTAGATAACGCCTATAGGTGATGTCATACGGTATGCCTTTTGCTTTCCGACTTAACTCATGTTCTGTGATGATCTCTAGGCTCATCTCGGGTGCCTCAAAGAGCAGTGTTTCCTTGTTTTCCATGGCTAATAGTCCACTGTGTCCACGGACCAGCTCTTCTTATCCATTCATCTGTTGATGGACATTTGGGTTGCTTCGGTGTCTTGGCTACTGTGAAAACTCGTGGAGTGCAGCTCTTGCAGCCTGTCTTCTCAGGTGAGAGGCTCGGCTGTGGGTGTTCTGGATGGAAGGGTGGCTCAATTTTTAATTGAAAACGCAGCTCCTTTCTGTTCTCATTATTGGCTGTTACAACTAGACATGTCCTCCACAGACAGAGGGAACAGAGTTCTCTAAAACCCCTTCAGCATTTATTGTTTGTAGTCTTTTGGCTGACGGTAGTTAACTTGGGTGAGCTGAAAGCTTTTTGTAGGTTAGAGGAGTCTGATGATTCCTGATGTTGAGCTTTTCTCCATTTTCCTTTTTTTGATAAAGAGTGAGTAAAACTTACCTCTATCATACTATCTCTTTGACACATTTGCCTGCTTTGAATTTTTTTGGCCACGGCCGAGCTCAGGACATTTTTTTTTTTTTGAGGGCAGGTGTCTTTTAGAGGCCTGAGTCCTTATGAATGTTAAGTGACCCATAGCTATGCGTTTGAAGCCGCTCTTGCGGGAAACGGCCACAAGGCGGCAGCATTTCTCCATTTCCAACTCTGGGTTTTCCTGCAACAGAGGCTTCCTGGAAATTGTGTTAGTAGGCTGCAAATGAGAGTGCAGTGTGTCAGGGCAAACCCCCAAGAGCTTATATCTCCTTACTTCTTGTGTGTTTTTTAAAATTTAATTGTTATCTAGTATCACAGCCAATTGGATAAAAATGTGGTGTGTGTTCTAGGTGTACTGCATCTGGTTCATCATATGTATGTATCAATCTATTCATCTTTGGATCCTTTCCCGTGTAGGTTATTACAGAGTGTTGAGTCGACCTCTCCTGGTATTCCTTAGGTATTTTGTGATTATATATTTCATATGTATCAGTACATGTCTGTAAACCCCCATATCCAAATTCATACATTCCTTACACCTTTCCACTTGGTTAAGCATAGTTGGTTTTCTGCATCTATGCACGGCCTTCTCTTGGAAATGACTTCATGGGTATCAATGTTGAAGTAACAGCTATAAGTGATGTCATAGGATATTTCTATTTCGGTTTCTTTCGTACTTCCTTTTGGGTGGGTATCTCTAGATCCTTCTACGGTGGTGCCAGCGGCACTGTTGCATGCTCTTCCGTGGCTCATGTTCCATTGTGCACATGGGCCCCCTTCTTCTTGGTGCATTGTTCTGTTGATGGACATTTGGGTTTCTTCCAAGTCTTGGCGATGGTACATGTTGCTGCAGTGCAGGATGGCCAGCCTGTGTCTTTTTGATTTTGGTCTACTCGGGAGATAGGCCCATCAGTGGGCCTACCCGATTACAGGTTAGCTCAATTTTTACCTTTCAGTGCACCTCCACGGTGTTCTCACTACTAGCTGTTCCCAGGTTACGTCCCAGCGGCCGCTAGAGGGCACAGAGTTCTCTAAAACACCTTGAGCATTTATTCTTTGTAGACTCTGTGGCTGATGATCATTCTGACGACGGTGGGTGAACGTTTCTGTCGACTGGATTTGCATGGCTTTATTAATTCCTGATGTTGAGCATTTTTCCATGCCCTTTTATTTATCACAAGAGAAAGAAAGAAAGAGAAGACAAAATGTGCGCAAAATATGCCTCTTGAAATTGTCGTTTTGAAGTGTGCACGTCTTTTGAGTTTTTTTCCTCGATTGACGACCCAAGAATCGTTTTTGAGGGCAGGTGTCATTTATAGGCCTGCAATGATTTTGAATATCAAGTGACCATTAGCACTGGGTTTAAAGCTGCTGTTTTGAGAAACGGCCACAAGGCGGCAGCAGGTCTCCTTTACCAAACCTGGTTACTCGGGCAACAGAGCCTCCGTGGAAGTCGTATTCTCGGTTGTCAATTAGAATGGACTGTGCCAGGAAAAAGCCCCTTATGTTTGTGCCTCACGACTGACTTGTTCGTTTTTTAATTCAATGTTTATTGTTTCTCACAGCAAGTTTGATTACAATGTTTTGCTTGTTGTAGGTGTGAAAGATGTGGCTCTTTTACACATAAACACGTATCTAGTCTTCTTTGGATCCTTTTCCCATGTAGCTTATGACACAATGTTGAGTACTCTTCTCTTGGTATTCCGTAGGCCTTTGGTGATTTTGTATTTCACGTGTGTTTGTATCTCTCTCTTAAACCCAATTTCCTAATGTACACAATTCTCACACCTGTCCATGGGTGAACCATAAATCTGTTTATTGCATCTGTGATTGCCTTTCTCTGTGGAAATATCTTCAGTGATATCAATTTTCAGGGAACACCTATAAGTGATATCGTAGGCTATGTATCTTTCGCTCTGTGACTTACTGCAAGGTGCGTGATGAACTCTAGCCTCACCGATGGTGCTGTTGATGGCATTGTTTCCTTTTGTTCCTTGGCTAATATTCCATCTGCTCAGGTCCCTGTTCTTCTTTGTCCACTCATCTGTTGATGGACTTTCTGCTTGCTTCCATGTCCTGGCTATTGTAATACTCCTGCAATGCAGATTTGCCTGCCTGTGTCTTTCCACTTCTGTCTTCTTTCTTAGGTTATAGGCCCAGGAGTGGGCCTGCTGGATCATATCGTAACTCAGTGTTTACCTTGTAAAGGCACCTCCATTCTGTTCCCATTAGTGCCTCTTACCAGGTGAAGTCCTGTGGCGAGCATTGCCCTCTGAGGAAGGCGCCACTAAGACCCTCCTAAGCCTCAGGGCCCGACTGTACTCTCCTTGGTATGCATCCTGGACTTTATGGTATGAACATACAAAAGGAGATGGTCTTTGGCCAAATCGCTCCAGGGACCTGCTCAGTTACTGGGAGTCCCTGGTTGTTCCCTAAAGCTAGGAAAAGCAACCCTGGAGGGGAAATTGGTGCCTTTGAGGGAGAAGCCGAGCAGCCAACCAACCAGCTGATGCTGATAAGGTGTGACTAAGCCGAGAAGCCAACCAACCAGCTGATGCCGATAAGGCGTGACGAAGCAAATTCCCTGCTTTAGGGGTATATATACGGCTAGGCTTTGTTATTAAACTTGCCTTGCAAGCGTCAGTTGCTTGTGCCCTTCTGATCCCATACGTTGGTGCGTTCAGTTCCCTACCCCCTCTCGTCGGTTGTTGCTACACTTTGAGGACCCGCCGCGGCTGGCGGCAAAGTCCCACTTAACCTAGAGGGTATGCACTTCTCCACAACCCCTTCAGCATGAATTGTTGGTAGTCTTGTTGCTGATGGTTCTTCTGACTGGTGTGAGCCGATACCTCTGTGGTTGGATTTGCATGCGTCTCATAAAGCCTTGAAATTGAGCTTTCAGGGATGCCCTTTTTTTCTTCAAACTGTGTGTGTAGCTTACCTCATCACATTCTTTTCTTGAACTATGTGCCGCCTTTTGAAATATTTTGGCCACTACCTCCCTCAAGACATTTTGAGGGCAGGTTTCATTGACAGCCCTCCAGGACTTGTGCACACGAAGTGACCATTAGCACGGGTTTTCAAGCTGCCGTTGCAGGTAACGGCCACAGGGCTGCAGCATTTCTGCGTTTCCCACTCTGGTAACTAGTGAAACAGGCCTTCCTGCCAGTGGTGTTCCTTGGTTATCAATGACGGTGGGATGTGTCTGGAGAAACCCCCCAAAGCTGATGTCTCCTTACTTATATCTGTTTTTAAAATGGAATTTCTACTTTTCACTGGAGTACTCTTCCATTGTGTCCATGGACCACTGCTCCTTTCTGCATTCCTCTGTGGCTGGGCATTTTCATTGCTTCCAAGTGTTGGCTATGGTAAACATTGCTGGATTGCAGGATTGCCAGCCCGTGTCTTTTTGATTCTCATCCTCTCAGGTGATAGACCCAGCAGTGGCTATGCTTGATTGAACGGTCGCTCAATGTTGACCCTTTCCAGGCAACTCCACTGTGTTTTCCTTAGGGGCTCTTACCACGTCCCACTTAGAACCGAGGGTACGCATTTCTTCACCACCCCGTCAGCATTTCTTGTTTGCAGAAGTTTTGCTGCTGGCCATGCTGAGTCGTGTGACATGATAGGTTTTTTTAACGTGTAGTTTCGTGTCTAATAATTCCTAAGGTTCAGCATTTTCCCACGCCTTTTTTTATTCTGTTAAACAAAAACAGAAAAAAAAAACCCGTGAGTACAATAAACCTCTCGAAATTGTCTTCTTGGAAGGTTGCCCTCTTTGGACTTTTTTGGTCGATTTTCGACCCCAGGATTTTGTTTTGGAGGGCAGGTGTCATTTACAAGCCTGCAATGGGTGTGAATATTGAGTGACCATTAGCACTGACTTTAAAGCTGCTGCTGTGGGAAACGGCCACAAGGCGTCAGCATTGCTACATTCCCACATCTGGTTACTAGGGCAGCAGAGCGTTCTGGAAGTCCTGTTCCCAGGTTGTCAATTAGAATGGAATGTGCCAGGAAAAAACCCCAGAAGTGTATGTCACATTACTTCTTGTTCGCTCTTTTAATTTGTTTAAATCGGGGTAATGATTAGAATACTGTTGGTCCTATATGTACAGAATCTGGTTCATTTGTACGTTTTATATATATATATATATATATATTCTTGTACAGATCCTCTTCCCATGTAAATTATTGCAGAGTGTTCTGGTGACCTCCCTTGCTATATGGTCGGTCTGTTTGATATATATATTTAATACGTATTTGTACACATATGGTGACACTAATCTTAATTTATCCATTCCCCCCACCTTTCATTTTACATAAGCTTAGTTTGCTTTCTAAGTCTGTGAGTGTCTTTCTTTGTGGAAATATGTTCATTTGTGTCAGCTGTTAGATAACGCCTATAGGTGATGTCATACGGTATGCCTTTTGCTTTCCGACTTAACTCATGTTCTGTGATGATCTCTAGGCTCATCTCGGGTGCCTCAAAGAGCAGTGTTTCCTTGTTTTCCATGGCTAATAGTCCACTGTGTCCACGGACCAGCTCTTCTTATCCATTCATCTGTTGATGGACATTTGGGTTGCTTCGGTGTCTTGGCTACTGTGAAAACTCGTGGAGTGCAGCTCTTGCAGCCTGTCTTCTCAGGTGAGAGGCTCGGCTGTGGGTGTTCTGGATGGAAGGGTGGCTCAATTTTTAATTGAAAACGCAGCTCCTTTCTGTTCTCATTATTGGCTGTTACAACTAGACATGTCCTCCACAGACAGAGGGAACAGAGTTCTCTAAAACCCCTTCAGCATTTATTGTTTGTAGTCTTTTGGCTGACGGTAGTTAACTTGGGTGAGCTGAAAGCTTTTTGTAGGTTAGAGGAGTCTGATGATTCCTGATGTTGAGCTTTTCTCCATTTTCCTTTTTTTGATAAAGAGTGAGTAAAACTTACCTCTATCATACTATCTCTTTGACACATTTGCCTGCTTTGAATTTTTTTGGCCACGGCCGAGCTCAGGACATTTTTTTTTTTTTTGAGGGCAGGTGTCTTTTAGAGGCCTGAGTCCTTATGAATGTTAAGTGACCCATAGCTATGCGTTTGAAGCCGCTCTTGCGGGAAACGGCCACAAGGCGGCAGCATTTCTCCATTTCCAACTCTGGGTTTTCCTGCAACAGAGGCTTCCTGGAAATTGTGTTAGTAGGCTGCAAATGAGAGTGCAGTGTGTCAGGGCAAACCCCCAAGAGCTTATATCTCCTTACTTCTTGTGTGTTTTTTAAAATTTAATTGTTATCTAGTATCACAGCCAATTGGATAAAAATGTGGTGTGTGTTCTAGGTGTACTGCATCTGGTTCATCATATGTATGTATCAATCTATTCATCTTTGGATCCTTTCCCGTGTAGGTTATTACAGAGTGTTGAGTCGACCTCTCCTGGTATTCCTTAGGTATTTTGTGATTATATATTTCATATGTATCAGTACATGTCTGTAAACCCCCATATCCAAATTCATACATTCCTTACACCTTTCCACTTGGTTAAGCATAGTTGGTTTTCTGCATCTATGCACGGCCTTCTCTTGGAAATGACTTCATGGGTATCAATGTTGAAGTAACAGCTATAAGTGATGTCATAGGATATTTCTATTTCGGTTTCTTTCGTACTTCCTTTTGGGTGGGTATCTCTAGATCCTTCTACGGTGGTGCCAGCGGCACTGTTGCATGCTCTTCCGTGGCTCATGTTCCATTGTGCACATGGGCCCCCTTCTTCTTGGTGCATTGTTCTGTTGATGGACATTTGGGTTTCTTCCAAGTCTTGGCGATGGTACATGTTGCTGCAGTGCAGGATGGCCAGCC
The DNA here is from genome assembly GCF_026419965.1 of Kogia breviceps. Classification (NCBI taxonomy): domain Eukaryota; kingdom Metazoa; phylum Chordata; class Mammalia; order Artiodactyla; family Physeteridae; genus Kogia; species Kogia breviceps. The sequence goes on from NW_026711884.1 coordinate 27,570, forward strand.
TGTGTCTTTTTGATTTTGGTCTACTCGGGAGATAGGCCCATCAGTGGGCCTACCCGATTACAGGTTAGCTCAATTTTTACCTTTCAGTGCACCTCCACGGTGTTCTCACTACTAGCTGTTCCCAGGTTACGTCCCAGCGGCCGCTAGAGGGCACAGAGTTCTCTAAAACACCTTGAGCATTTATTCTTTGTAGACTCTGTGGCTGATGATCATTCTGACGACGGTGGGTGAACGTTTCTGTCGACTGGATTTGCATGGCTTTATTAATTCCTGATGTTGAGCATTTTTCCATGCCCTTTTATTTATCACAAGAGAAAGAAAGAAAGAGAAGACAAAATGTGCGCAAAATATGCCTCTTGAAATTGTCGTTTTGAAGTGTGCACGTCTTTTGAGTTTTTTTCCTCGATTGACGACCCAAGAATCGTTTTTGAGGGCAGGTGTCATTTATAGGCCTGCAATGATTTTGAATATCAAGTGACCATTAGCACTGGGTTTAAAGCTGCTGTTTTGAGAAACGGCCACAAGGCGGCAGCAGGTCTCCTTTACCAAACCTGGTTACTCGGGCAACAGAGCCTCCGTGGAAGTCGTATTCTCGGTTGTCAATTAGAATGGACTGTGCCAGGAAAAAGCCCCTTATGTTTGTGCCTCACGACTGACTTGTTCGTTTTTTAATTCAATGTTTATTGTTTCTCACAGCAAGTTTGATTACAATGTTTTGCTTGTTGTAGGTGTGAAAGATGTGGCTCTTTTACACATAAACACGTATCTAGTCTTCTTTGGATCCTTTTCCCATGTAGCTTATGACACAATGTTGAGTACTCTTCTCTTGGTATTCCGTAGGCCTTTGGTGATTTTGTATTTCACGTGTGTTTGTATCTCTCTCTTAAACCCAATTTCCTAATGTACACAATTCTCACACCTGTCCATGGGTGAACCATAAATCTGTTTATTGCATCTGTGATTGCCTTTCTCTGTGGAAATATCTTCAGTGATATCAATTTTCAGGGAACACCTATAAGTGATATCGTAGGCTATGTATCTTTCGCTCTGTGACTTACTGCAAGGTGCGTGATGAACTCTAGCCTCACCGATGGTGCTGTTGATGGCATTGTTTCCTTTTGTTCCTTGGCTAATATTCCATCTGCTCAGGTCCCTGTTCTTCTTTGTCCACTCATCTGTTGATGGACTTTCTGCTTGCTTCCATGTCCTGGCTATTGTAATACTCCTGCAATGCAGATTTGCCTGCCTGTGTCTTTCCACTTCTGTCTTCTTTCTTAGGTTATAGGCCCAGGAGTGGGCCTGCTGG
>NW_026711885.1:0-28856 GCF_026419965.1 Kogia breviceps
GCGGGGGACGCGGGTTTGTGCCCCGGTCCGGGAGGATCCCACGTGCCGCGGAGCAGCTGGGCCCGTGAGCCATGGCCGCTGCGCCTGCGCGTCCGGGGCCTGTGCTCCGCAACGGGAGGGGCCACAACAGTGAGAGGCCCGCGTACCGCAAAAAAAAAAAAAAAAAATCTTACACACACACACCCCTATTAAAGCAAAGTTTCCACAGCTGGCAATCAGTGTGAGCTCATGGAAAAGACAGAGTCATAAACTGAGAGCCAAAGAGACTTGAATTTAAATCCCTGCTCTGCCACTGACTTGTGCATAACCCTGGACAAGACACTTAAACTCTCTGAACCTGTGCTTTTGAATTTGTAAGATGGAGATACCAACACCTCTCTAATGACATAATCTGAAAATTAAATGAGAAAAGTACGTGGCAAGAGGCTTAGCCTAGTGTCTGGCACATAGTAGGAACTCAGCTGATGTAGAAATAAAACTTTTCCTTCCACGACCCTTAATGTAGAGTCCTTAATGTTCAGCAGCCCCTGTAAAGTGTAAATAAAAGGCACCTGAGGAAGGTGTGGAGCGCTGGGATTGTATACCAGCCGCTCCAGTGAGCAGAAGTAGAGGCCAGTGCGCGGGGTAGCAGGTGGGGGCTGAGGATGTGGGGATGCTTCATCATCAGAGCAGCCCCTAATGGCTTTGCAGCCCAGAGACTGAGACAAGGCCAAGTAGACCCTTTCCACCCCTGCGGAAACGCCCCAGTGTAGGCTGGAAATGGAGGGAGATGGAGGGGGCCAGGTGTGGGCGCCTGGGCAGCTGAAGGAGGAAGGCCTGGCTGAGGCGCTAAGGTGGGCTCAAAGGGCATGGGTCCTGTAGGGGAGGGGGAGTGATCTAGGGGCGCAGGCAGTGTTCTTCTGGTTTCTGAGAGCTGGCCACCACGGGAAATGGTGCGACCAAAGGAGACAGAGGCAGAGACCAGGCAAAGTTTCTCTGTCTTCATTATCATTTCTCACCAGGGAAGAGCACACATAAAGATCCACCCCAGGGAAAACCTATGCAGGCAAACCCACCCAAGGCTTGACTTTCAGTGGAAGAAAAAGTGAACGGTCCCCGAGGTATGACAGGCCCTTACATACATTTACCATCTTCTTTAAATGCCTGTTTTACATGAGACAGGCTGAAAGAGTAAAGTCACCTCAACGAGGCCACAGGTGGCAGAATCTAAAGTGGCAAAAGCTCCAACCTACGAATGGGAATCCTTATACGGAGATTTTACTTGCTGTTTGTCTGAAATTCAAATTTAATTGGGTGTACTGTAGTTTTGTTTGCTAAAGCTGGCAACCATACTAAAGTGACACTAAGTGGCACAGCCAGGGTTAATACACAGCCTCCACTGCACTGTGAATTATAAACGTGATGAGCTTTTTTTTTTTTGGTACAATACAGGAAATATTCTGGGTTTGCTTTTGTTTTTATTGAAGTAACATTGATTTATAACCTAATATAAGTTTTATATGTACAACATTATATTTCTGCTTCTGCATAAAAGCATTTTTTTAGAGACATATCTTTGGTGACAACTTTTTCTGTTTTGGGGGGCTGTATAGGTTTTCTACTTTTTGAGTCAGGTTTGGTAATTCTTAAGGATTTTTCTTAAGAAAAATATTTTCTTAAGAAATCATTCACCTTTAGATTTTCTATATAATTATAGTGCATTGTCTTAACATTTTAAAACCTCCTTATTGTTTGCAGTTTTCTCTTTTTGTGGTCATTCCTGATGGATTTACTGCCTTTTCTCTTGTCAAGGGCATACCCTCTACATTTTCTGAAACTTTTTCCCAAGAAAAAACATTTTATTTTATTATGTTTTTTTAATTTTTTTTTTTTTTTTTTTTTTTTTTGCGGTACGCGGGCCTCTCACTGTTGCAGCCTCTCCCGTTGCGGAGCACAGGCTCCGGACGCGCAGGCCCAGTGGCCATGGCTCACGGGCCCAGCCGCTCCGCGGCACGTGGGATCTTCCCGGACCGGGGCACGAACCCGTGTCCCCTGCATCGTCAGGCGGACTCTCAACCACTGCGCCACCAGGGAAGCCCCCATAAGTTTTTAACATGTAATTTTTCTCATTTTTTTCTAATTAAAATTCCAGTTTTGATTTCTTCTTTAGTTCAAGATGATTGAGAAAAGAGGCTTCAAAATTTCCAAGTGGATTTTTGTTTGTTTACTTTTTAGGGGCTAAGTTTTTCTTGACATCTTCTAGTTTTATTTTATGATTTCTATTTGTTTTGTAAGTAGCTGATGTTTACCTTGTGTCCTAATATATAAGCAAAGTTCTAAGGTGTTTGAAAAGAATGTACATTTTCTGTTTGTTGAGTATAAGTTTCATGTCTGTTTGTGTATTAACTCATTTGTTGTTATTCAAGTCCTCTACAGATTTATTTCATATTTATCTACTAGATTTTATATGTTCTGATAGAAGTGTACGAAGGTGTATTAGAGTTTCTTAATGTGATTGTGGATTTGCCTCTCCATTGTATTTCTGGGAGTCAGTGCTTTATATATTTTAAAGTTATGTTATTGGTGCATTAAAGCTTTTTGTCTGTAGAACATCTTTGTGGATTTCACCTTTTATCATTAAAATATACCTGTATTGTTTTACAATACTTTTAGCCTCAAAATCCACTTTATGTGATGTAAATATTGCCATCCCCACTTTCTATTTGTTTGCACTTGCCACCCCTCTTTTCAAGATTTCTCTGCCTTTTTTAGGTGTATGCATAGAACATAAAATTAGAATTTGTTTTTTCACCCAATCTTAGAGTTTTTGTTGTTTTTTAAAAAACAGCTTTATTGAAGTATAATTGATTTACAATAAACTATACATATTTAAAATGCACAATTGTACACCCATGATATAATCACCACAATGATTGTTTTTAATGACTGCCTAATGATTTTTTATCACTATTTTTAACAGGGACATTAAATACACTGACCATAATTGTAAAAGGACATGTTTGGCCTTATTTTATCTTATTGTTTGCTTTATGTGCTATTATATATTTTTTGTTCCTGTTTTGTTTTTTTTTTTCCCTAGCCAATTTTTACTTCATTGACACACCTTTTTTTCAGTTACTATTTTGGCTTCTGGTGATTTGGATGCCTTTCTAGATGTTTCATTTTTCATTGGGTATATACATATATTTTGAAGAGTATATTCAAATCTGTATTTCTCTATCAATATACTAACCATCCCAATTTCCCATGTGAAGACTTTTTAGTAGTTGCATTCAATTCAATTCCAGCCGCACATCCCACAACAAAATGAAGCTCTTAGTATGTGTTTCCTTCATCATTGTCTCTGTTTCCCGCCCCCCACCAACTCCTGGGTTTTCTTGGAATCCTTTGGAATTTTGATTCCCAGATTTGTTTTTTCATTTTGATAGAATATCCTACATCTTTTAATCCCTTACATTCATCTATTCTGATTTAGCCATAGCTGTTACTTACTCAGTCCTCCTAGTTGCTGTCCTAACCCCTTGCCTGTCCCTCACTCATTGATGCTTTTGGTACCTGACTTACTGATCCACCTTCTCTACTCCCATCATCATTCTGAGGGCTTCATCACCCACATTGGTGACCCAACCAACATTCTCTGAGTCCCATGCCCTCCTCTCCTCCAATGGAATGTTCTCAGATGCCACCACAGTCACTCCCTTAGGTGCCCATTCTCCAGACTCTGTCATCATCAATAACTGAACTCTGTCTGCCATTGTGAAGTCATCTCCCCCTTTCACCCCACCTCCCCAGCTCCCTTGTCTGGTTCTCTTGCTCAAACACTCCCCTTTCTGATCTCACCAGTCTTTACTCTGCACGACCCTCTCCTATCCTTCTTTCCCTCCTCATCCAGCTTGGATTCCATGATCCAGCCCTATAGCCCCCTTGCAAATCCTTTTAATTCACTTGACCTTTGCACCTTATAGTGAGTAGACTAGTGACCCCCCCCCCACCCCGGCAAAGGAACAACCTCTTGGGATCTTTAAATGTGACCTTTATTTGGAAAAAGGGATCTTTGCTGATGTAATTAAGGATCTTGAGATGAGATCATCCTGGACTAAGACAGGTTCTAAATCAAATGACAGATGCCATTTACAAGAGAAGAGGAAACAGACACAGAAAGACGCAGAGTTAGGAGATGGGGGCAGAAATTGGAGTGATGTGTCTACAAGCCAAAGAAAACCAAGAATTGCCAAGGATTGCAGGTAGCTGCCATAAACTAGGTTAGAGGCATAGAGTGAATTTTCCTTCAGGGCCTCCAGAAGGATGCAACCTTGCCCACACCTTGATTTCAGACCTCTAGACTCTGGAACTGTGAAAGAATAAGTTTCGGTTGCTTTAAGCCACCGTATTCTTACGGCAGCCCTAGGAAACTTATACATTCTGCTTAAGTCCTTGATTGGAAAAACCCTGAATTGCTGAAAACCGATGATCTGCTTATTCCTACTTATACCAGTGCAGCTGAACATTGCTGGGAAAAATCTCACCAAGTTCCTGTGAATCTGCACTTCACAAGACTTTCTCCTACCTCCGTAGCACTCCTCAGTCTTCACTGCCAGCTCCTCCTTGCCAACCAGAACTCTAAATGCCAGACTCTTCTCTACCAACAGTCTCCCCTAAGAGGTCCCAGTCACAGGCCTCAGAAAAAGAGACACTGATGTTTCTCATTTACTGTGTGAAACGCAAGATTCATATATCTCACACATCACTTGGATGTCTAATAGACGTCTCAGATTTAACAGGAAGAAACAGAAATATGAATATCCCATTCCTCAAATTTTCTTTCTACTGTAATTGTCCACATCTCTGTAAATTACCTCAAACTCAGGAATCATCCCTTATTCCTCTTTCTCACCTATCCTGCATCCAAATGGTCAACTTTAGCTCCAAAATTTCTCTTAATTGAATCACATCATGGCATCTCAATTTCTAAAGCTCCACTCCAAGCCACAGTGATCTCTCTCCAAGACTATGGCAATGGCCTCTTGATTGATCTCTGTCCTTAGAATCAAGAATCTAAATTTGATTATGTCACTTCCTTCCTGAACTTCTTCCCCTTCCCAGTCCCACTATACCTCTGGCCCTTCTCAGTGCACTTGGAGAGAAGATTAAACCCTGTACTATGGTCCCACAAGATCCTGCCTGCCTGTGGTGGTCACAGTGTGCCAACCGCTAAAACAAATTTACCCAATACTAAACAATGGCGCAAACCACAGAGATGTTTGTTTCTTGCTCACATACCAGCACTGATTGGTAAAGGTTCAGGGATACAGGCTGCTGTCATCTTCAACTTGTGTTTCTCTTTCAAAGTCACCCCAGGGGTCATTTTCATTCTAACTAGCTGGAGGAGGGGAAAAATCAGGGAGGAGTGCATATGGGTGGATTTTATGAGGCAGAATTGAATAGCACTTCTGTTCATATTGCACTTGCTGGAAACTCTCGTGATCACACACACTTTTTCGGGAGACTGGAGGATTGATCTAACAGAGTGTTCTGGAATAAGAAGAACCTAGATTTCAGTGAGTTGGTGGTGGTCTCTGCTAACTTCCTCCCTGACCTTCTCTTCCTCCATTCCGGTCCATGTACCCGATGCCCAGCCACCCATTCTTTCCGAATGAGCAGAACATGCCATGGTTATTTTCTTCACAGAGACTGTGTTTCTTCTGCTCAGAATGCTCTTCTTCTATAAGTATGAAAGGTTGCCTCCTCCTTACATTCAGTTCTCAGCTCAAATGCCATCCCCAACTCTGCCAAGGCAGAACCAGCATGTCAGTTCCTTGTCCTCCAGATCACTCCACCAAATCGTCACAACACTGAGTACCTGAATAGGAGCTTCTGGAGGGCAGGGCTCTGTCTTGCTCACCACTCTATCCTGGAACAGAATGGGGACTTAACATTTTTTTTTTTTTTTTAACTAATTCCTACTCTTTGAATATTTTATGTTGAGATTTTTTTTCTAATTTTTTAAAAACTTAGAGTACTCCCTTAAGTAATTTACTTAGAAATATACTTGGGTGGCATTCATTATGAGTCTCCTTGAGCTGAAGAACAATCTTTCTCTTCCCATATGAATATTTTATTGGACAGTGTAAGATTCTTGGATCACAATACTTTTCTTGAAAAACTAAATATATATTGTTTCACTGTCTTCTAGTGTCCAAAGTTGCAGATGAGAAATCTGTTGTGCTCTGATTCTCTTGCAGTGGAAGCTTCTTGCCATGCTTGGAAGCCTGTAAGCAAATCTCTTTATCCTCAAAGTTTATAAATTTTCTCAAATGTATATCCTTTTTTTTCATTATTCCTGTTTAAAAATTTATGTCTTTTTCAACTCAGAGTTTTTCCATTTTCTTTTTTAAACACTTTGCTTCTCCTAGGTCTGTTCATTTATCTCTTTCTGAAACTGTGCATTTTGCATCTTAGGTCTCCTGGATCTATCCACCATGTCTCTTATTCTTTTCACTTGTTTTTCTTTGGATTTTCTGGTCTTGTGTAGTAAGACTGTTCTTCTACTTGATGTTTCATATTACTCATTCAGTTTTCAGTTGAATCAATTCTATTTCTTAGTTCTTCGAGTGCATTTTTCAATTCAGATTTTTAAAAATTTTACCCAGGGACTTCCCTGGTGGTCCAGGGGTTAAGACTCTGTGCTTCCACCACAGAGGGCACAGGTTTGATCCCTGATCGGGAAACTAAGATCCCACATGCCACGTGGCCAAAAAAGGGTTTTTTTCCCCAAATTCCTTTTTTATTTTCTAGTTGTACAGCTTTCTGCAGTTTCTATGAACTTTAATTTTTCTTCCGTTTCTTTCCCTAAACCTCCTCCTTGAGAAGAGGGCTGGCTTTTTTCCTGGTCCCTCCTCATGCTCTTGACTTGTACCCATTCACTCTGCATCTATGTCTGTGGGCGTGGGTCCCTCTAGCACATGAGCAGGTCAGGCCGAGGGTCTTGCATCTGTGGAAGATTGGAGTGTAAGGAGGAGGATGTGGAGGACTGTGGTCTTCTCTCAGTGCTGAGAGCAGTGGCTGCTCTCTCTGTGCCTTTGGGAACTCACAGCTCATTGTCTTGGGCCTGCTCATCCTGCTGGGTGGTTAGATGTCTTCACCCCAGATTTGGCCAGAAAAGATGCCTTGTCACTGGATCCTACATCCTCCAAGTGATTGAAACAGGTGCCATGGAACAGAAGTTGACCACCATTCAGTCCCTTGGAACCTGAAACCTCAAACAAGTGTTGGCTCCTCTTCAGGATTCAGCATCAGGGCTACTCCCATGCAGACTTTCATTTTTGCTTCCTACCTGAGTTACCACTGCAGAAAATGTGGTGATAGAAGGCATCAGAAATAAGGGCTCGGGCTGCCATTTCTCAGATTTCCTCTGTGACCCTGCTTTATGTGTAACTGTAATCGCCCTCCCCCTTTTGGCCTCATCTCTGCCCCCAGCTCCGTTTCTGATGAGCTGAGGTCTGGGCAAAACCCATCAAGATCAAGGGCCATCAGGGACCATCACCTTCTCACTCAGGGAGGTAGGGTGGGATAAAGGGGTTAGCACCAGAAATGGAAGGGAGGCAAGATGGACAACATCCATTGTCCACCTCTTAGGGGTACTGGTCAGACAGGTCTGAGAATGCCTCCTGCTCAGTGGACATTATCCAAGCAGGAACCAGAGGGAATCAGGGCAGGAATAGGCCGGTTGGTTGGGCCTCTGGTATAGACCTCAAACCAGAGGGGTAGGAGGGGTCCCAGATGATTCCCACTCTCTAGCCCGCTCCCCAGGCAGAAGAGTAGTTGGGGAGCAGCATTTTTCAGAAGTGAACTTTCCTGGTGTGATCATTCTGCTTGGAGGACCCATTGGGCACATGTGGGAAGTAGATGGTCCAGAGACTTGGAATGTGAATCTCGGCCATCTCTCTTTTCAAGGAATGTAACTAACATAGCTTTCTGGTTGCTGGAGAGGATTAAGAAAAGTAATATATTTGGAAATCAGGTTAGAGTTCATCTGGGAAGAATAAATTGATTCTTCTTTAGTGTTTATATATCTTTAAGGCTTAGACTCTTTACAATTTATCAGAGAACAGGGTCAATGCTTCCTTTCAAACCACACTGATAAAAATTGAAAACCAAGGACCACATTTGCAATGGAAGCTGAAACAAACAGATAGTCTCCATGACCTATCAACTCAGGTCCTGCTCGTATAGCTGTTCTAAGTTAAATGAAAAGTTTGTCTGTTTGTCTCCTATGTGCCTAGATCTATGCTGTGTTCTGAGAATATGGAGATGTTTAAGACCCAAATTCCTTTTCTCCAGAGTCTCCCATTTTGGGAAAGGGATATGAATTGGGGAAAGACAAGAAAATACAAAGAAAACCAAGTAAGTACAATGACAAAGGGAACCATGGGATACTAGAGGAGATAAGGGCACACAACCCAGCCTGGGTGGGGGGTCAGGAAAGTTTCCATGGAGATGCTCTGCGGGAAGCGAAATGTCTACACTTTGCTGAAGGAAACTGAGATGTTATCTGCAGGTCAGAGAACCATCCAGCTGAAGAGAATCTGAACAACCTCCCCACAATTCTGCCCTCAGCCCCGACACAGAGGTGCCAAGAATATCTGGGCAGTGTTTAAATTCTGGATGACCACAGCTAGTGCCAAGGACCTCATGGGTGACCAGGATTAATAGGTTAGAGAACAGAGGATAGAATAGAGATAACAAACCAAATGCATCCAGAAGCTTAGCGGGCAGGCAGAGACAAGGTTTCAGTGTCAGGGACTTGAAGGGAGCAGGCTGGAGTGAGAAAGGGCATGTCTGCAATGACAGCCACCAGGGAGCCGAGACTCCACACGTACTATGCATGCAGCAAGGTGATTAGAAAAATGACCGGGACTGGAAAAAAATGGAAGGGAGACTTGAATCCAAAAGTTCCATTAAAAACTCCAAAAGATGGGGTAACTGTTCCATATAAAAAAAACACTTTCTAAGCATCAATTTCCAAACACTTATAAAGACCCCGAAAGACCCTATGCGATCTTGAGTTTCCAGTAAGAATTTCCATATTTGAGAAAATATTCCCATATATTGGGACTTGTGCTAGGGTCTTGGAAGGACTGGTCGACAGCTGAGAATCATTGAACACAAGGCTCCTCCTTGTCCTCCTCCTTTTTCCTTCTCCTAAGGGCTTTAGTGAGATATAATTGACGTACAATAAACCGTATATATTTAAAGTGTAAAATATTGGTAAGTTTTGCCATACGTACACACCCATGAAAGCACAACCACAATCAATCTCAAAAGCTTTGTTCTGCTCCCTCCTGCCCACCCAGCTCCAAGTAACCACTAGTCTACATTCTGTCATTACACATTCATTTACATTTACTAGAGTTTTATGTAAATGGAGTCATGCAGTATGTACTCTTTTTTGTGTGGCTTCTCCCACTCAGCAAAAACTATTTTGAGAGTCTTCCATATTGCATGAATCAAAAGTTCATTCTATTTTATTGCTGAGGGGTATTCCATTGTATGGATACACCGTCCGTAATTTGTTATCCATTCACCTGTTGATGGGCTTTCGGATCATTTCTAGTTTGAGGCTATTACAAATAAAGCTACTATGAACATTGTAGGAGTACATGCTTTCTTATCTTTTGGATAAATCCCCCAAAGTCCAATGGCTGGATCACACAGTAAGTTAAGTCTGACTTCTTTCCAAAGTGTTTTCTTTTTTTTCTTTTTTGCGGTACGCGGGCCTCTCACTGCTGTGGCCTCTCCCATTGCGGAGCACAGGCTCCGGACGCGCAGGCGCAGCGGCCATGGCTCACGGGCCCAGCCGCTCCGCGGCATGTGGGATCTTCCCGGACCGGGGCACGAACCCGCGTCCCCTGCATCAGCAGGCGGACTCCCAACCACTGCGCCACCAGGGAAGCCCCAAAGTGTTTTCTAAAATGATTCTTCTATTTACATTCCCAGCAGCAGTGTATGAAACTTCTAGTTCCTTACCAATACTTGCCATAGTGAATATATTTCGCTTATTCATTTTAATAGATGTGTGGTAATATTTCATTGTGCTTTTTATATGCATTTCCTCAATGCCAAATGCTGTTGAGTTCATTTTCATGTGTTTTTTTAGCCATTCGTATATCTTTTTGTGAAGTGCCTGTTAAAACCTTTTGTCCCTTTAAAAAAGTTGTATTGTTTATTTTCTTCTTACATTATATATTACAGATACATCATGTCTTTTATCAGATACATGGTTTGCAAATATTTTCTCCCAGTCTTTGCTTCTTTTCATTCTATTAACAATGTCAGAAGTTTTTATCTTGATGAAGTCCAATTAATGTTTTTCCTCTTATAGACTGTGCTTTTGGGGATATCTAAGAAGTATTTGCCTCAACCAAGGCATAAGTCTTATTTTAAGGAGGTTTTGGTGTCGAAGCTTGTTCAAAATTGAAGCTCAAATGCATTATTCAGGGAAAATCCCAAGTCTCTGATTTACTCCTATTTTCTTGGAAACAAAAGCATCCTCTTGAGACTTGCTTCATAGTCTGTACCAGCCTATGGAGCTGTCACCCAGAATTATTGCCTCCCAGAGGTTCTGTTCTATTCTTATGAAGGGAAAATGTTCTCTCATGAGGACTAGAATGGGAGCCTTCATGGGTCTTGCCTTCCTCTGCTGCTGATGCCGAAATTCACCAGTGCCAAATCAAATCTCGGAGACAGAGTTTTGGGTGAAGTAGAAAAGAATAGATTTATTGGTTTGCCAGGCAAAGGGGGACACAGAGCGCTCCTGCCTCAAAAACTGTGTGTATCCCAACTTGGGAGGATTTGTTGAGGAGTTTTATAGCAATGGTTCAAGGGTGGGGTTGCTGATAAGATTAGGGTGTGTGTGGGCTTCCCTGGTGGCGCAGTGGTTGAGAATCCGCCTGCCGATGCAGGAGACACAGGTTCGTGCCCTGGTCCGGGAAGATCCCACATGCCGCGGAGCAACTAAGCCCGTGAGCCATGGCCGCTGAGCCTGTGCGTCCGGAGCCTGTGCTCCGCAACGGGAGAGGCCACAGCAGTGAGAGGCCCGCATACAGCAAAAAAAAAAAAAAAAAAAAGATTAGGGTGTGTGAAGGGCCTGCACTCCTTTAATCTGGCCTCAGGTAATCTCTCTCTTTTTTTTTAACATCTTTATTGGAGTATAATTCTTTACAATGGTGTGTTAGTTTCTGCTGTATAACAAAGTGAATCAGCTATATATATATATATATATATATATATATACATATATCCCCATATCCCCTCCCTCTGGCATCTCTGTCTCCCTCCAACCCTCCCTATCCCACTCCTCTAGGTGGTCACAAAGCACTGAGCTGATCTCCCTGTGCGAGGCAGCTGCTTCCTACTAGCTATCTATTTTACATTTGGTAGTGTATATATGTCCATGACACTCTCTCACTTTGTCCCAGTTTACCCTTCCCCCTCCCTGTGTCCTCAAGTCCAGTCTCTACTTCTGCATCTGAATGTTGGCCTCAGGTAATCTCTTGATGAGCTTCTCTGTTTCCTTTAATTTGGCCTCAGGTGGTTTTCTCTGGAATGAGGAATGCTGCATCTTCCATGTGGGGGGTTTGTTCTGTAAACAGCTCAAAGACATTGTTAGGTGTACCCCTTGTGGCAGAACCAGGACCCTGCCCCAAGGCTACACTATTGTTTCTTGGCTGCTCCTCCCTTGTCTCTGCATCCCCCTTCCCTAATTAGCAACTGTTTGAATCAGCCCTTTGGAGTTCAGGGAAGGTCATGGAGGCTGAAACCTTTCCCTACAAGCAAGAAATGGGAGACTCAGAAAGGCTTCCGTGCCCAGGAGCCCCACAGGGTCCTGCTCGGTTTCACTACCCCCTCCTACCCACCAGGGTCCTGATGAGTAGGGAAATGTATCTCATAGCAGGGAGTGTGTTAAAGTCTAATGTGCTGTGCCTTGGATTTTCCAGGCATGTGCTTTTTTCAGATTCTAGGGACAGGAGGAAAAGAAGTGTGCTCCCAGCAATACTCAGGGCCCCATGTGAAACTGACTACATCCACAGAAAGGGAAACGTGAACCACCATGACTGAGTTCCACTCTGTGAGCCTGCTTGCAGAAACCTTCTTACGACCTGAAGATAAGCATTACTGTCCTTACTTCACAGCTAAGGGTATAGGCTCAGAGATGTAACGTAATATAAGTTACCCTTGAAAGTAAGTGGCAGAGTTGGGACTGGAACTCGTGTCACTCACCCACTCACTCCAAAGTCCCCTTCTGGGCACAGCAAGCTGCTCAAGGGAGGAGCAACCAGTTTGTAGGTGATTCATTCAAACTAACGAATATTTATGTGAAAGCACCCTCAGGGGCAGGCCTCTATTTCCTGGGACCATGAGTGTTTCTCTGATCGGGACCCTAGGGCTATGTAAACATGACCTGCTCTCACCCTCCTTCAGAGCCCCAAAACACACTGGGCTTTGCAGTCAGGCAACTAGGTTTAAATCCCACTCTCACAACTTCTCAGCTTGGTGACCTTGAGTTAGCTTCACAATGTCTCTGAGCCTGGGTCTTCTTATCATTTAGGAAACAAAGAAACTTGATATATATAGTCCTGCGACTTGGAGCAATGGCTGATGAAAACTACCTTGCACTGGAGGTGAGGCCCAGGGATGTAGGCACAGGGAGGTCCCAGCCAAGCTGACATTTGCTGCCTGACTGTTTGGAAATACCCCAAATATCACCATTGGAGGGGGACTCTGAGCAATTATTATGTGTCTTGAGCTCAGAGACAGACGTTGAAAAAAATAAACCTCCCTACTCCAGGTGAGCTTGTACATAAAAATTCCCAAACCTAAGAGAAAAATCTAATGCTAAGGAAGGTGGACAATTGTGAGCTGAATTGACTCCAGGTGAAATAAAAATGACAACGTGAAAATTACTTTTAAAAAGGCATATTTAGGGCTTCCCTGGTGGCGCAGTGGTTGAGAGTCCGCCTGCCGATGCGGGGGACATGGGTTCGTGCCCCGGTCCGGGAAGATCCCACGTGCCACGGAGCGGCTGGGCCCGTGAGCCATGGCCGCTGAGCCTGCGCGTCCGGAGCCTGTGCTCCGCAAAGGGAGAGGCCACAACAGTGAGAGGCCCGCGTACCGCAAAAAAAAAAAAAAAAAAAAAAAAAACAAAAGGCATATTTAGTATCCTCAAAGAGATAAAGAAATGACCTCCATGAATAAAATAGACATTTATGAAATTACATAGGCCAAATGAAACAGGACCAGTGGATATGAAAAAGAACAATTTGAAATCCTGGAAAAATAGACACATGGAATATTAAAATTAAAACAGATTGGAAGTTGAAAAATTGGAAGGTAGTAGACATAAATTAATTTGGAATATAGCATAAGAAGATTAAAATTTAAAAATCAGCTAAGAGACATTCAAGTGTGTTAAATCGATTTTCAGAAAAAAAAGAATAAAGGAAATGGTGGCATAATTAAGTATGCATCTTAAAAATTAAAAGAAGAAAACATAGGTATAAATCTTCGTGACCTTGCATTAGGCAATAGTTTCTTATATGACACCAAAAGCATAAGCAACAGAAGAGAAAAGTGGGTAAATTGAAAAACTTCAAACTTAAAAACCTTTGTTCTGCAAAGGACACCATCAAGAAAATGAAAAGACAACCCACAGACAGGAGGGATATTTTTGGCCAATTATATATATGATAAAGGACTTGTATCTAGAGTATATAACGAACTCCTACCACTCAAAAATATAAAGAGAAATAACCCAATTTAAAATGAGAAAAGGATCTGAATAGACATTTGTCCAAAGAAGATACACAAGTGGCCAAAAGCACTTGAAAATATGCTCGACAACATTAGCCATCAGGAAAATGTAAATCAAAACCACAATGAGATACCACTTCATAACCACTAGGATGCCTAGAATCAAAAATCAGAGAACAAATATTGTGAGAATGTAGAAAAATTCGAGCCCTCATACAATGTTAGTGGGAATGTAAAATACCACTTTGGAAAACAGTCCAGCAGTTCCTCAACAGGGTAAATATAGACTTACCACATGATCTAGAAATTCCTCTTCTAGAAATACCCGAGAAATAAAAGCATATGTCTGCCCAATAACTTGTACCTGAATGTTTATAGCAACATTACACATAATGGCCCCAAAGTGGAAACAATTCAAATATTTGGTTGATCAAGGAATAAATAAAATGGGACATATCCATACAATGAAATATTACCTGGCAATAAAAAGGAATGAAGTGTTGACATGCTATAGCATCAGTGAACCTTGAAAACATTACACTAAGAAAAGAAGCCAGTCGCAAAAGACCACATATTGTGTGATTCCATTTATAAGAAATGTCCAGGATAGGCAAATCCATAGAGACAGAAAGTAGATCGGGGGACTTCCCTGGTGGTGCAGTGGTTAAGAATCTGCCTGCCACTGCAGGGGACACGAGTTCAAGCCCTGATCCAGGAAGATCCCACATGCTGCGGAGCAACTAAGCCCGTGCACCACAACTACTGAGCCTGCACTCTAGAGCCCGCTAGCCACAACTATGGAGTCTGCATGCCACAACTACTGAAGCCCACATGCTTAGAGCCTGTGCTCCATAACAAGAGAAGCCACTGCAATGAGAAGCCCACGTACTGCAATGAGGAGTAGCCCCCGCTCACCACAACTAGAGAAAGCCCGTGTGCAGCAATGAAGACCCAACATAGCCAAAAATAAAAAGAAAGAAAGAAAGAAAGTAGATTGGGATTGCTTGGGGTAGGGAGGGAGGCATCTGGGGGAAATGGGGAGTGGCTGCTAATGGGTATGTGTTCCTTTTTTGGGGTGATGAAATGTTCTAAAGTGTATTGGGATGTTAAGGTGATGGTTGCAGAACTCCATGGATATATTATAAGCCACTGAATTGTACATTTGAATGAGTGAATTGTATATGAATTGTATCTCAATAAATCTTTTATTAAAAAAATAAAAAGTAAACAACAATAGAGTAAAAAAAAATAGTGTATAGCTTTTAAACCAGTTAAGAGGAGAAAGGGAAAAGTACAGAAAATTTTATTAATTTAATAGAAGGCAAGAAAGTCAAGAAAGGAAATTGAAAGAAACAAGTAAATAAAAAAATTACCTGGTAATAACTAAATCTAGATATATCAGCATTCATAAGTTTGAAATTACCTGTCAAAAGAAAAAACAACAGATTGATTACAAATAATAAAAATCAAGATTTTTGTTTTTCATGAAAACATCCCTAATACAAAATCATAGTGAAAATTTGCAAATAAAGAGAGGGGCAAGCTATACCTACAAACACAAATCAAAGGAAAAAAAGCTATGCGGCGTTTCCAGTATAAGAGAAAATTGAATTTAGTGGAGAAAGTATTATTAGAGATAAAAAGAAGCCCTACATATCAATCAAATAATCTAGCAAGAAAATATAACAATCATGAACATATATGTCATGATATAGTCATACAATGGAATATATCACAGCAATGAAAATGAATGAGCTAGATTTTCAATGTAAAATCTAAAAAATGCATTATTGAGTGAAAAAAGCAAGGTATATCTCAAAACGTAAAGAATGACACTTTTAAGTAAGTTCTAGAACACAGAACAATACATATTATAGATGGATAAATACACGGTCCATGATTTTATAACTTTATGACCTATTTGAATAAATGCTTAAATCCAGTCACACTCCTTTAATACAGGAATTGCAGGGATTGAAGCAACTGATTTTCCCCCCTTATAGAATCTGAATTTGTACAATTTTTACCAATAACTTAATTAAACCCACAATCAGATTCAAATTTCAGAAAATGCCTACAGCATCCCTGGGCTGCTGTTCTGTGCCGGGCATAGGAAGATGAATGAGAACCAGTCCCTGTTCCTGAGGGACCTCCCAGCCATCAGCACTGAAGGAAAGGTAAACAATATGATTGGACAGATAGAGGGATGGGAAATTCTGAGAAAGCACATTGATTCCTCTTCATGAGCTCAGGGAAGACTTTCTGGAGGAGATGCCTTCTGCACAGTCTTAAAGGATGAGTGTAGCTGTCTAGGTGAAGGTGGTGGATAAGGCTGGCATGAACAAAAGGGTGCAGCTCGAGCAGCATGGGGTGTGTGGAACCCTCCATGGTTTGGTATTTCTGGTTTGGGCAGGAAGTACAAAGAGCAGGTAGCAGGGGTGGGGGACATCTGGTCAGAGGGATAGGCAGAGCAGGTCACCGGGCAACACGTAGGCAGGCCAAAGATCTAGAACCTCAACTTAGGGGTAGAGGGGACCACTGCAGGGGTTTCAAGCAAGGCACAATTAGATTTGCCTTTTTGGATACCTCATGCAGGCAGCCGGGTGGAGGGCTCAGACCTGGACACAGGAGGTGACTTCAAAAGATGGAGAAGGGGCTTCCCTGGTGGCGCAGTGGTTGAGAGTCCGCCTGCCGATGCAGGGAACGCGGGTTCGTGCCCCGCTCCGGGAAGATCCCACATGCCGCGGAGCGGCTGGGCCCGTGAGCCATGGCCGCTGAGCCTGCGCGTCCGGAGCCCGTGCTCCGCAACGGGAGAGGCCACAACAGTGAGAGGCCCGCGTACTGCAAAAAAAAAAAAAAAAAAAAAAAAAGATGGAGAAGGTCTGACACAGAACCTGGGATTGGAGAAGTAGGTAAACTTGATAGGATTTAGTGAGATTGGTATGAGAAGAGGAAGAGTAAGGAAATACAGCCAGGGGAGGGCTTGGGTGACTGCTAGGGAGTCATCAGAGGGGTCTAGGGATGGGTGGGTGGGCAAAGACGATCATGAGTTCATTTTCTGACATTTCACACTCTCGAAGGCCAGGAGGAGATCCATCAACTCTCCTCATCCTCTTGACTATGAATTGTGCAATTTATGCAGGTCAGTGACAAGAAGCCGGGGCAGAAGTGATTTGTAAATGATTTCAGCTTGTGGCTTTTTAAAATTTCCTTGTAACAATTATCTTGAATTTGCATTATTTATGACAAGGAACACTGACACAAGGATTGCAGTACGAAGTTAAGCATCACTGAATTGTATTGAAATAAGAGAATTGCTAATGTGCAGCTCTGACATTTTAGCAGTATCATATCTGATTTTGTCACATGTACAAGGTACCATGAGCTGGGATCCAGAGGTGGTGTGTTATCACCGCCTAGTATAGTGTTCCTTAATTATCAGCACTCTCACACTTCCTGCACAGCAGATTGGAATCACTAGAAATAGCACAAACTTGAAAATTAGTGTTTTTCTCTTAAATAATCAGGATGCTATATTTATAGTTTTCATGGGATTAGAGTCTTAACGAAGGTAAACTAATTTCACACTCAAAGGTGAGATAGTGTTTTTTCCCTTCTTACTGTGTGATTGCCCCCACCTTTTCCAGGGTCCATTTTTTCAGTCTCTCAAAATTTCCATACCATGAATAATCTTCTCCATTTTCCCCTTTCAAAAGGGGTGTTTCTGCCCTTGGATTGCTCTTGTGATAATTCACTATGATGGCAAGGAGCCCATGATGGAATGGAAGATTTTGCTTTCCTTTATAGTTACTCACCAGCCTGTGACATTAGCAACCAGCGATCACAGGGATTGTGCAATTTTTAAACTTCAACAAAAGTCAAAATGCCTTGTCTAGTTCACTGAGCTCTAAATCACATATAAACTACTGCCCACCAACTGGCAGTTGAGTGGGAAAGGAAAAGAAAGGAGGAAGAAACTTAACCAAGGGATAATAAATGGGTGGAATTCTGAGTGGTCCTTGGCACAGAAGTGTGGAATCAACACTTAGAGGTTCCCTCCCCCTCTGGGCCCTCATCCTTCCTCTGTACCCACCTTATCCTGCATCACAGGCACACGATGCCCTCAGGGAGCCCCATGCAAACCCCCCTCCCCAGCACGGATCTCCGCTCCAGAATCCCTCCCCCACCGCGTCAAAACTGCCATCTTGCATTTAAGTTGATACTGCCCATCTTAAGAAGCAACATACCTCTTGGAATGAATTCATCTTCCATCCTAAATGCCTGGCATCCAGCATCCTAGTGATTCTCGCGTTATGGGTATTTTTCAGAAGTGTTAATAGACAAAGGGAGGAATTTCAAGCCCTGGGAAGAGGAATGTATCCTGATGGCTTAGATTCCTTCTTATAGTTACAAATGCTTTCAGCTAAGCTGTCTGTCTGCAAGGCCAGCCTTGGGAGAATGCAGAAGCTGCAGTCAGCATCCCTCATGTGCACTTACATATTTTACTTTTGCATTAAGCTTCGCCATGAATGATGGGTTCTTTCTGGCAGAGACAGTGTAAAACTTGAGGCAAGGGATTGTAGCTAATAGATCTTTGTTTTTGCACCCATGTTGCTGTGCACACTGCCTGACTGCTGTGGGTGCTCGATAAATAGATGTTGATGATGGAAAAAGAGAGTGAGACAGAGCGGCAGAGAACGCCAGACACAAACAAGAGAACAGGGAAGTTTTTTAGGACGGAAAGGGAAAGGATGTTTAAATAGAACATTGTTGAAAAGAAGGCACAAGGAAACACGAGAAGAAATACAATATAAAACAAAAGAGAAATTTAGAACTCTAGGTTCTGAGGCTTCCAGCTGGAGGAAAGCTTAGAAGCCACTGAAATCTGCTCTCATCCGAAGCCAGATTTCTGTGCCTGAATCGTGGGAGGCCACGTCTGTCTGGATCATTCAGAACTCAGCAAGGCTGACTGGTCAAGCTGGGTCTCTATGGACCTGGTAGACGTTGGCGGTGTTGGTCCCTGGCCTGTGAGGTAACTGCTTCACCCCAGGAATCACAACTCTGAAGGGAGCCTGAAGTGAACGGTGACTGTTTTTGCCACCTAGCATCATGACACCTTTCAAGGAAAAATTACCCCAACTCACTCTCATAGGACCAGCCCTCTCCAGACTCAGGCCAAGTGCCGTGGGAATTCATTCCCTCCCAGACTCTGGGCGTGGGCGGGGCACTCAGGCCTGGCCAATCACAGCGTTGCATTCCCCTGGCCACTGTGAGTGGTTCAGGGATCCGTGCAGGAGCCAGTCCCAATTTGAGAAAATAGAACACAGCCTTGACACTTGCTGAGACTGTTGACAATTCCAAATCATCATAAACATAAAAAGGGTTGCCTAGGGCGGGCAAAGGACGGCCTGGTGAGGAAGGGCGGCCGGTAGAGGGGGAAAAGCGCCTGGAGCCGGAGTTCGGGGGCCACATGATTTAGGAGGGGCACAGCGAGAGAAAGTTCTCGGCGCCGAGCCTAGAGGATCGGAGAGACTCCTGCGGAGGGGCGGTTTCGGAGGGTGGAGGAGTGGGGTACCAGGCGGTGCCCGTTGTACGGGGACTGGAGAGAAGACTTCCTCTGCTGGCCGAGAGCACCCGAGCCGCGGGACTTAGTGGAGTCGTGGCAGGGCAGTGCCCTTTGTGGAAGACTGGGACTTGGTGCAAACCCTGGGAGACGGTGCCTATGGAGAAGTTCAACTTGCTGTGAATAGAAGAACTGAAGAAGCAGTTGCAGTGAAGATTGTGGACGTGAAGCGTGCCATAGACTGTCCAGAAAATATTAAGAAAGAGATTTGTATCAATAAAATGTTAAATCATGAGAATGTAGTGAAATTCTATGGTCACAGGAGAGAAGGCAATATCCAGTATCTATTTCTGGAGTACTGTAGTGGGGGAGAACTTTTGGATAGAATAGAGCCAGACATAGGCATGCCTGAACAAGATGCTCAGAGGTTCTTCCATCAACTCATGGCAGGTGTGGTTTATCTGCATGGTATTGGAATAAGTCACAGGGATATTCAGCCAGAAAATCTCCTATTGGTTGAAAGGGATAACCTCAAAATTTCTGACTTTGGCTTGGCAACAGTGTTTCGGCATAATAATCGTGAGCGTTTATTGAACAAGATGTGTGGTACTTTACCGTATGTTGCTCCAGAACTTCTAGAGAGAAAAGAATTTCATGCAGAACCAGTTGATGTTTGGTCCTGTGGAATAGTACTTACTGCAATGTTGGCTGGAGAATTGCCGTGGGACCAGCCTAGTGATAATTGTCAGGAATTATTGTGATTGGAAAGAAAAAAAAAACATACCTCAACCCTTGGAAAAAAATCGATTCTGCTCCTCTAGGGGCAAAGAGGCCCCGAGTCACTTCAGGTGGTGTATCAGAGTCTCCTGGCGGATTCTCTAAGCATATTCAATCGAATTTGGACTTCTCTCCAGTAAACAGTGCTTCTAGTGAAGAAAATGTGAAGTACTCCAGTTCTCAGCCAGAACCACGGACAGGTCTTTCCTTATGGGACACCAGCCCTTCATACATTGATAAACTGGTACAAGGGATCAGTTGTTCCCAGCCCACATGTCCTGATCATATGCTTCTGAATAGGCAGTTGCTCGGCACCCCAGGATCCTCACAGAACCCCTGGCAGCTCTTGGTCAAAAGAATGACACGATTTTTTACCAAACTGGATGCTGACAAATCTTATCAATGCCTGAAAGAGACTTGTGAGAAGTTGGGCTATCAGTGGAAGAAAAGTTGTATGAATCAGGTTACTGTATCAACAACTGATAGAAGAGACAATGAACTCATTTTCAAAGTGAATTTGGTAGAAATGGATGAGAAGATCTTGGTCGACTTCCGGCTTTCTAAGGGTGATGGATTGGAATTCAAGAGACACTTCCTGAAGATGAAAGGGAAGCTGAGTGATGTTGTGAGCAGCCAGAAGGTTTGGCTTCCTGCTACATGATCGATCCACTGGCTCTGGGATTCCTGGTGAAGATAGTGCGGCTATGTGGACATTATTCTTCCTAGAGAAGATTATCCTATTCTGCAAACTGCAAACAGTAGTCTCTGAAGAGTTGTCTTCCTTCTAGCCAAACAATTTCCAACTCTTTTTGTATGTTCTTCATACAAATAATACCTATATCTTAATTGTAAGTGAAACTTTGGGGAAGGGATAGATAGAATTCACTAGATATTTCTTCATCTGCATTTAGTGTCTGAATTTGAGACCCACCTGGTGGAAACCGAGCTCTGGGGATACGTGAGCTTACCAGCTTTTATACCAACATTATGAAAAATGACACTCTTGTCCCATTTTTACCAAAACATTAGGTTTCATCCAAAAAGTACATATTTCCTCCACTGTGTCTTAATTACATGGATGAATTAGTAAAAAAACAACCTTGTGATTTTGGGATAGTAGATTTATCAGTCTGCGAAGTGAAGCCAGCTTCAAAAAATATATCCCCGATTTGTACTTATATTTTTAAAAGGGCCTGACCAGGTGTATAAACCTGTTTTTGAATGATAATTATTAATTAAAATTGCAAGTAGGTATGTTTTTTCTGGTGTAGGTAATAATATATATGATTGGTCTTTCAAGTAGACGTTGAGCATAACCTCTAGTGCTTAACTATCTTTACTCAAAATTACTGTTGCACATTTTAAATATTTTTCTATATTATTTTCTACTTTCACAGCTATATTTTAATTCTTTATTACAGAAATAAATTCTATTTTGAAAATGAAAAAAATTAAAGTGTTGCGTAGCAACTTCCAGGTTGGAGTGAAGGGATTGGTGAATCCTCTCCTCAAAAAACAATTAAAACATTGGGAAAAACTGTCCAAACAACCATTTTAGAAGTCTTGAAATTGACCAGCGGCAAACAACATATTGAGAAGTGTTTATTCATGGAAAACCTGCTGAGCTTCAGGTATGAACAGGGGGGACTGGCATCTTGTCTGGGACTGTTCCTATTCCTCATTATTTCCCTCCATCTAAATTTGTTTGCCCAAGTGGTTCTACCAGGGTGGATGGGGCATGAACACCAGCAGCTTAATCACAGCTGGGAGAAATATTTGTAAATTACATATATGTGTGTGTGTGTGTGTGTGTGTGTGTGTGTATATATATATATATATAAATGATTTATATTAAAATATGTGAAGAAGTCTTATAACTCAATAATAAGAAGATAAGCAACCCAACTTAAAAACAGGCAAAAGATTTGAGTAGACATTTCACCAAAGGAAATATATGAATGGCTAATGAGCATGTGAAAAGGCGCTCAACATCATTAATCATTATGAAAGTGCAATTTAAAACCACGATGGGATATCATTACCCACCAGCCAGAAAGGCTCTAAATCAAAAGTTGTGGAGAGACAGACCCTCAAGCATTGCTGGTGGAAAAATAAATGGGTACAGCCACTTTGGAAAAAAGTTCGGCATTTTTTAAAAAGTTAACCATAAATTTATCACATGTGCAATTCCACTTAGATATCTAACCAAGAGAAATGCAAATATATGTCCACACAAAGACTTATATTTTCATAGCAGCATTTTTACAATAGCCCAAAGTAGAAACAATCCAAGTGTATATCAACTGGTGAATGGATAAATAGTATGTGGTATATCCAAACAAGGGAATAGTATTTAGCAATAAAAAGGAAAATACTGTTTATGGATACCAAAACATAGGTGAACCTTGAGTACATGTTAAGTGAAAGAAGCCAGACACAAAATGCTATACATTATATGATTCCATTTATACAAAATGCCATCAAAGGCAAAACCTAAAGCAACAGCAGATCAGTGGTTGCCTGCAGCTGGGGTAGGTAAGAGCAGAAATTAATTGCAAACAGGCATGAGGAAAGTTTTTGGAGAGAGGAAAAAGTTTTAAAATTAGATTATGGTGTTTGTTGTACAACTCTATAAATTTACTAAAAATCATTCAATTGTACCTTTCTAATAGGTAAATTTTATGGTATGTAATTTATACCTCAATAAATATGTAAAAAAAGAAAAATGCCTAGCTTCACTAGTGGTCAGAGACATGCAAATTAAAGGACCTAAGAAATAATATGTGTCACCTATCATAAGGCAAAATATTACGAAGTCAAATTACATACCCCTGGTAAATATATAGGAAGAAAGTTGGAATAATTATTTTAGCTTTTTTATAAATAAATATGGAAATAGCTATTATAATGAAAAATATCTATAACTCTGGCTCTATAATCCCACACTTAAAAAGCTATCCCATAGGAGTAAAGATACAGCATTCGAGTAAATATTTTAAAGGATTTTGTTACAGCATTATATTTAGTTGCAATTTTTTTTCTAAAAAACCTGGAAACAAAATGATTATTTATCAATGTGGAATGAATAAACCGTGATGCATCTGTAATGTGGCTGCAGAGTTCAACTACAGTTAATTTGAGGAGAAAGTGAGTTATGTGGGAGATGAGGTAGGTACACAATCCTTGGGGGGGCTGGAGGAGCAGGGTCTAGGTTGAGTTTCCAGAAACAACTCTCAGGACACCCCAGAACTGGCCCACCAAGGTTGCTGCTCTCTTTGTCACATCAGAGAGTGACAGTGGTAGTTTGTATTATTCTCCATTATTTGCTTCCCTTCCTCATAAGAGCATTATACTTCTCCACTCCATTACCACAAGGCTTGGCCACATACATGACTTGCTTTAACTAATGGAAATGCCAGTGGGAGTGATGCAAGTCAGTTCTTTACTCAAAAAATGGCCCATTTAAAAGGGAAGAAGAGGAAAATATTATCAATTAAAAGTGACTTAAGAGAAATATCAATGAAATGTAACTTAAGGACCTTCTTTAGAACCTGATTAAACAAACCAAGTATAAAGGAAGACTTTTTTTTAAAGACAAAAAGGAAAATCTGAACATAGATTATTATTGGATAATACTCAACACTTGTTTGTTTTGTAAGATGGATTAGGTATTGTGATTTTTTTGTTAAATCCTCATCTGTTAAAAATATATGGTAAACTATTTATTTTAAAATATATTTTAAAATATACTATACTATATACTATATATATAGTATATATAGTATACTATATATATACTACAGTATATATAGTATACTATATATATAGTATATAGTATATACTATACTATATACTATACTATATATTTTTAAATATGATGATATTTGAAATTTGCTAAAAAATACTGCAACCCTCACTAGAAAGAAAGGAAGAATGGAAGGAAAGAGGGAAGGAGGGAGCGAGGGAGGAAGAGAGGAAGAGGAAAGGGAGGTGTATTAGGTTTTTATTGTTGCCATACAAATTGTCACAGACCTAGTAGGCAAAAAAATCCCCACACACTTATTATCTTGCACTTCTGTTGATTAACAGTCTGACGTAGTTCTCACGAGGCTAAAGTCCAGGTGATGGCAGGACTGTTTCTTTCTGGAGGCTCTAGGGGAGAATCTGTTTCCTTGCGTACTAGAGGCCCTGGTTCGAGGCCCTCTGCCTCTATCTTAAAGCCAGCAAGGTTGCACTTCTCTGGTCATTCTTCCCTGGTTACATCTCCTTCTCTAACTACAGTCAAGAAAGATTCTCAATGTTAAGGATTCACAGGATTAGGTTAGGCCCACCTAGATAATTCCGGAAAATTTCCTCATCTCAGTGTACTTAATCACACCTGCAAAATTCCTTTTGCCTTGTAAGGTAAGATATTCTCAGAGGACAGAATGTGAACATCTTTGGGGGGCCATTATTCTGCCTACCACAGGAAGGATTAATGAAACAAGATTGGCAAAATGTAAATATTGCTAATTGTTGAAGCTGGGTGATAGATAGGTGAGAGTTCATTATACTTTTCCCATTTCTTTTGTGCATGCATGAAAATTTCCATAATGAAAGCCTACAAAGAATAAGTTAAGTCTATTGGAGCTGACTGCAGAGGATTTACATGATGAATTATAAGGTGGGAAAAGCAAACTTCAGAGAAGTGTAAGTAATATAATCCTAGTTTTATAAAATAAACAATGACTGAAGTTTTATATATTTATCTGCTTGCCCATCTTCTGTCTCTTTCTTTCTCCTCTCCTCCCTCCCTCCCTCTCTCCTTTTCTTTTTCTTTCTTTCTTTCTTTTCTTTCTTTCTTTCTTTCTTTCTTTCTTTCTTTCTTTCTTTCTTTCTTTCTTTCTTTCTTTCTTTCTTTCTTTCTTTCTTTCTTTCTTTCTTTCTTTCTTTCTTTCTTTCTCTCTCTTCTCTCTTTCTTTCACCTTTTTAATCTGTGATTAAATGAACAAGGAAAAAGCTAGGATGGGATATTTAGGTAACCTGTTAATATATTGGCTACATAATATGTGTGTATTAGAGAAAGAGAGGTAAGCAAAACTCAAAGAGTTCAATGAAACCAGTCACTTGATTTAAAAAATGAATATATAAATCCATTTATGAAAAGGTATATATGCACGTAGAGATACATGAGTGAATGGTTACCCAAATGTAGTCCTTGCAAGGTAGAGGTATTTTGGGTAACTTTTACTTTCCCCTTCTACTTTTCTGTATTGTTTGAAATGAGTGCACAATAAACATATATTCTAAAAAATCATAAAAGATACAATAAAGTGATTTTAATTGTGTAAAATAAAGAAATGTGAATGAGTATTATTAGTATGTCTACTGTCAGGGACTTACCCTCTACGGCCAGTTTTCCTCCTCTCTGGTAGAAGTAGAAGTGAAATTCTAAGCAGTAGCAACAATGAAGATGATTTCATCTGGTTTAGAGGAAGGAAGCAGTGTACAAAAACCCCGAACTTTAGACTTTGTTAAAAAATATATAAAATTAAAGATATGAGTTAATTTTTTTCGGGCAACCTTTAAAATAATAGAAACAGATATTGTAACCATCAAGCCAACAAAGGGCAGGGGGTTAAGAGAAGTAAAACCATCAAGTCAGTGGAAAAAGAGAAGTTTGGAAAAGGGAAAGCATTGACAGGAAAACCATGGTAAACAATTTGAAAAATTAGTAATCCAGACGTAAACATATTCAACTAACCTATTAAAATGCAGGGACTATCATGTTGACTAAAAATCAAAACAATGTTTTAAAATCCATTTATCTGCTGCTTCTAAGAGTCATAAATAAAATTAATACAGAAAGGTTAAAAATAAGGGATGGAAATAGCATATCATGCAAATACTAACCCCCAAATAAGAGATGTTCTGTTAGACAAAATAGATTTTAAGGTGAAAGCATTAAGATACTACATGACAAATGGTGTAATTCATCAAGATATAATAATTATGACCTTAACACTCCTAATAACAAGGCCTAAAAATAGGCAGGATTACAAGGAGAAATAGAGTGTCCCCAGTCCTAGTGGGAGATATTAATACAGAGCTGTCACAAATTGATGGATGCAGAAAACAAAAATTAGTCAGGGGCTCTATGGCCTTCGAATCCCATGCACAGAGGTGCAATGCTTTAGACTAAATGTTTGTGTCCCCTCCATATTCACATATTGAAACCTAATTCCCAATGTAATCATATGTGGAGATGGAGCCTTTGGGAGGTGATTAGGTCATGAGGGCAGAGACTTCATGAAAGTGATTGATGCCCTTACGAAATAGACCCTGAGGTTTCCTCTCTCCTTCCTTGCCTTTGATCCTAGATCTTGGGCCTTGGACTTCTCAGCCTTGAGAATAATGAGAAATAAATATGCGTTGTTTTTTTTTTTTTTGCGGTACGCGGGCCTCTCACTGTTGTGGCCTCTCCCATTGCGGAGCACAGGCTCCGGACGCGCAGGCCCAGCGGCCATGGCTCACGGGCCCAGCCGCTCCGCGGCATGTGGGATCTTCCCGGACCGGGGCACGAACCCGTGTCCCCTGCATCGGCAGGCGGACTCTCAACCACTGCGCCACCAGGGAAGCCCGATGTGCATTGTTTGAGCTACCCTGTCTGTGATATTTTTGCAATGGCAGTCAAATGGATTAAAACATACAGAAATGGAGGGGGGAGGGTAGAAAGAGGTCCAGTCACCTCCTGGGACATCTCAGTGAAGAGCATATGAGCCTCAAATTTGATCTTTGCTCTCAACTCATCCTAGTTGTGTTTCTGAAAGAATCTGTCACCCCACAGTCTTGGAAGGTCAGCCAAGCCTTGAAGCTAAATCAAAGCTAATATAGACATTGGAATACAAATTGAAAAACATTAGTTGCTAACCAGATACATTTTTTCAAGTATATATAAGTTTTGGATCAGGGACAGATGAAGGAACGTTTCATTCTGAAGATGAAGGATTAAAAAAACAATATTAACATGAATAATGTTAACAATGTGCTGTTAACATTCCTTGTGACTGAAACTCAAATGCTAGCTAGAGTGATTATTCATTCTACAAACAGCTTGCTTGCTTTGCAAATAGTTTGCCACTGGGCATATTTGA
The DNA here is from genome assembly GCF_026419965.1 of Kogia breviceps. Lineage (NCBI taxonomy): Eukaryota > Metazoa > Chordata > Mammalia > Artiodactyla > Physeteridae > Kogia > Kogia breviceps. The sequence continues at coordinate 27,283 of NW_026711885.1, forward strand.
GTAATGAGCTCCTTGGTGCATTCTGTACAGGGCTCCTGTTCCCAAGGTATAGTCAGTGGCAGCTCTGGGGCTGGGAAGGCACTCCTCACTTTGCTTCTTGAAGAAAGGAGCCCGGTTAGTTTCCTGCAGCCAGAATAGAACCATAGCCCTGGCGTAAGCGTAGTCACCAGGCTCCACACTCCAGGCGGTGCTAGGGAGCCAGGGGCCACTGGCACTGCAGTTGCTACCACAGAATTAGATGGTTACAGGGTTATAAACCTACTGCAATAATGAAACTGGAGAGGGTTATGGTTATGACACCAGTCTTGGTGATCAGGGCCGGGTCAAGGGGACAGGGGAGTTTGGAGTCCACTGTGGGCAAAACACTCCCGAAAAAGTTGCAAGCTAGAGAGCTTGCAACGCTCAGCAGAATGAGCAACCGGACACATTTTAATAAGATTTAAATTAAGTGAATAATACAGGCCTGCTGTAGAAAAATGAGAAGATATAGACAAGCAAAAATAAATAAAATATCTTACAATTCTCCACCCAGAGATAGATAATTGCAATGAACATTTTGGTACTTCCTTTAAACTTTTTTTTCAGTGACTATGTATCTACATATATGGGTGTTTTCTTAACAAAAGTAGAATCATTCAACATGTGATACTTACCCAACTGTGGAGTAAATATCTCTTGACATTTATAATGCCATATATAATATATAGTATGTGGTATTCCATTGCATATAAGTACTATACTTTGTTTCATCCATCTCCTAATGTTGGACATTTAACTTTTCCAAATTTTACCTATTGTACTAGATGTACACTGATCTTTGTACATTTCTCTGTTTGCTTAGGATAAACCCCAAGAAGTGTTGTGTCCAGATCAAAGGGACAGAACATTTGCCAAGTCACCATATGGGGAAATTTACCAATTGATGCTTTCTCTACCAAGTATGATAACATTCAATTCCATTTCACCAAACCTGTGCCTCAACATTTGTTTCATCTTTCCAATTTGATAAGTGGAAAAAGTACCTTGTATTTGTTTAAGTTTGCATTTATTCAATAGCTGGTAAGAATGTATCACTTCGGAGCCAAGACCTCTAGAGACCTTGAATGTTTTGCATGCTCTCCTGAACCTCTGTCATCAACAGAAGAACATATCCAGCATATAAGACACACATGGAACAGAGTCAAATCACTCCAATTGTCCTGAAATAGCAAACATCCAGGTGGTCCCTAGAAATGTGAGCAAGCCCAGATGAGATAAACATAACACTATTCCAGACTATGACCAATGAATGCTTAACACTAAAATTTTGTAATTGTTTGTTATGCAGCGTTATTACAGCAAAAACTAACTGATACAACTGATGATGGTTACTGCAAGAAAATTGAGATGTATGTATGAGATGGATGCAGCTATCAGAAGAAGGATGGCTGAAGGATGCAGCAGAAGCCACACATGCCCATTACACTGAGACATTAAGGACTTGTCTCTCTCATCTTCAGCTGTTGACATTTTAAATGCAGAACCTGAAGAGGGCAATGTTTAACTGAAAAGGAATGAACCCATGAAGATGGAAT
>NW_026711886.1:0-28749 GCF_026419965.1 Kogia breviceps
ATATGAGTGTTCCATGCCTCCAGAATGTTTTCTATATTTAAAACTTTTTACAGAAACTAAGATGTACTTCTAAGCTCATAATAAAGGCTCAACATCTGGCTCTTCCTAAGAATGAAGGGAAACAACATTAACTGTAAATGACAGCGCGAGTATTAGTAACAAAGCTTAAATTACTTCCATTCCAAAAAAAAAAATTAAGCAATTCAATTTTGCTAAAGAGAAACTATGGATTTTGAGAGAATTTACTCAATCTACACAACAGCGAGCCATGCACGTCCTAAAAGGAGTTTTAGGAGTCAGGAGACAGACATACCTCGCATGACCTAGGTTTGCTGGAGCAAATTTGATAGTTGTTTCAAAGAAATTATACTCCAGGTAAATGTTGGAATCGATGTCTAAATCAAACTCCAAATTACAACCACCAGGGATAGGATCTGGATGGAAAACAAGGAAGTTACTTAACACAGAATTCTTATATATTCAAACCACACTCGGAAAAACAGAACCCCACCCCTTATAAGAACTCCCAATATAGAAGTTAAATAGACAGCTTCTAGTTTTGTACTACCTCATGGACTAAGGGTAAAGTTAACTGAGGCTACGGGCTGTGGAACAGGGATTAGAAGACCTTTTCTGTAAAGGGCCAGATAGTAGATATTTTAGAGGCTTTTCAGACTTGATGGTCTCTGTGGCAACTACTCAACCCTGCTCTTGTGGCACAAAAGCAGCCATAAGATGATACGTAAGCAAATGGGCTATGTTCTTTTGTTTTTTTTTTTAAGTATCGGATTTTTAGTTGCTTTTCTTTTTTTTTCCTTTAATATTTATTTATTTATTTGGCTGTGCTAGGTCTTAGTTGCAGCACACGGGATATTAGTTGCAGCACACGGGATATTAGTTGCAGCACATGGGATATTAGTTGCAGCGTGCAGGATCTAGTTCCCTGACCAGGGATAGAACCTGGGCCCCCTGCATTGGGAGCACAGAGTCTTAACAAGTGGACCACCAGGGAAGTCCCTGGGCTATGTTCTAATAAGACTTCATGCACAAAACAGGCAACAAGCTGGATCTGTCTTGCGCTCTGGAGTTTGCCAACCTCTGCACTAGAGTTAAAAAGGTCAGAAGAGGCAGAAATTCTTAAGCTGGGGTCCAAGAGTGGGTTTCAGAGGCTCCATGAACACCGTGAAATTGTATGCCAAATGTTGAATGTGTGCCTTTCCTACCTAGAGAAGTTTTTATTAGATTTTAGTATATAGACGAAGGCTTTTCACATGACTCTTTCAACAGGGAGGAAGATGGTGTCATCCTCATTGCTGGAAGCCTTTGTGTATATATAAAAGAGTAAAAATTTTAAAATCTCAGGAACCCCAAGACCACGTATTAGAATAGCATATGTATAATTAAACAGAAAATAAATTTGGGGTATTTAATTTACATTAATAATGTTATTAAAACAGCTCTTCTTTTCTTATTAGGAATCCTATTCATAACCTTTAAGCAAGACAACACTTAAAGAAGTCACTTGACATTAGTTCAATTCCATGCAAAGAACTGTACACAGCCGAATCAAGTGGAGAAGCTCAGAACAAGGTAAACCAATTTAAAGGTTTTTAAGATCTCAACTTCATACACTCATCCAATCACTCCCACAGCTGGTCCTTAGTTTCCATAAACTGCTGGAACTCTGCAGATTTGGAATGGAGATACCCAGTGTGCACTGTTTCAATATTCTGCGGAATCTCTCTCAGAATTCTGTGCTCTTCTTTCACACTCTCCTTTTCCTGCATTTACAAATATTTACCACACCTGAGAAGAGCATGTGTATTGTAACTGACACTCCACTGTTCATAAATTTTCTTGTGCACTGACCCTGAGGGAAGCTTGAAATCTATCATTTTTCAATCAGGTAATTACCCTTTTGCTACATAACACTGCCTTTCTTCAACTCCAATCCCTTTTTGGCTTCTACCTCCTTTACTAGTTATTGCAACCTTTCCTTCCCTTTACTACCAAACTTTAAAAGAACGTAGGGCTTCCCTGGTGGCGCAGTGGTTGAGAGTCTGCCTGCTGATGCAGGGGACGCGGGTTCGGGCCCCGGTCCGGGAGGATCCCACATGCCGCGGAACGGCTGGGCCCGTGAGCCATGGTTGCTGAGCCTGCGCGTCCGGAGCCTGTGCTCCGCAACGGGAGAGGCTTCAACAGTGAGAGGCCCGCGTACAGCAAAAAAAAAAAAAAAAAAAAAAAAAGAATGTAAATTTCCTCACCACACCTTCACTCCTCAATCACTATAATCTAGTTTTCACCCTCACTGTGCCACTAAAATGACTCTCATTAAAGGCCACCACTGACTCTGGATTGTGCTATCATATGGACACTTTCAGTCATTCTCTTGATCTCTCTGCAAAGTACTATTTACCACTCCTTACTTAATGCAGGATGTCCAGGCTCTCCTCTTACCTTCCTGTCTACTCCTTAGTCTTGCAATTATTCTTCAGCAGTTAGCATCCCCCAGAAACAGTCTGGCACGTGGCAGGCACTAGGAAGTTACTGCTATTATTTTTTCCCCCCTAAATCTCTAAGTTCATGCCTGGACAATCTCACTTACTTCCATGGCTTTTACTAACCATGATTCAGTCGGATATCTAACCTCACTCCTCCACTCCAGGCCCTTATTTTAAACTGCCGACTATACATTTCCATCCAGATGTCCTATAAGGGTCTCAGATTCAATGTGTCCCAAACTGAAGTCACCATCTACCTCATCTCAACCCCCTAAAACATCCAGCACCACAAAAATCCTATATCTCCATGCCTATTTCGCATCACCACCTCCCAGCTGCCCAAATGGGAAGCCCATGCTCCCTACTTTTACAATCCATAACCACTGCTCATTGTGTCTTGTCAGTTCTACCTTCTGAATATCTCAAACCCACCTCCTCCTCTCCATCCCCCTCGAGGGGCCTTTGTTCACGTCTTCATTCCTCACTATGAGTCCTGAAAGCTGTGCTGTCTGGACTCCGCTATGCCCTCTCCAACCCACTCCTCACACTGCTTCTAGAGTTAACTTTCTAAGCGATGAAATGCATCAGCTCATTCCTCTGCTCAAGAGGGAAGAGATATGGGCACATATGTATATGTAGAGCTGATTCACTTTGTTGTAAAGCAGAAACTAACACACCATTGTAAAGCAATTATACTCCAATAAAGATGTCAAAAATAATAATAATAAAATAAACTCACTATGTTCCTCAGCATAGAGTGCAAACCTCATGTTGTACACCAGGCCCTTCACACCCTGGCTCCAGCCACAGCCACTGTTCACCATCCTCCAAACACCCCATTCTTCTTCCACGTCTTCCTCGGCCTCCGATAACCAACTAGTGTGTGAAGGACCATGTCCTGTCTTTCTGTTACAGCTTCTCCAAGGGCTCCTTAAATGTTTTCCAAACGAATAAATGTGTTCTCCTAGTCCCTACCTGGGCTTTCAGTCATCATGCTAGTTCTCTGACTCCCCTGCTGTTAGTACCTTTCTGACTCAAGGTATTGTACTTATAATCAACACTTTTAATAGGATTATAGTTTTCTCTACATTTTCACACACAAGTCCCGCATTCTGGAGAGTTAACGGGGCATCGACAACAGAAAGGTTACCGCTTTCCGAGTAGGAGAGTGGAATGGCCACATTTTGGACAGGCTCAGGGTCTGAAGTCTCCAAGTGCCACGTGCATATACTCTGCTCTGGTCTAAGAATGAAAACCAGTCCTTTGTCAGTGCCTGTTCCCGAGGCATTGGGAAGGAGAGTCTGCAATAAGGAAACAAGAGTCATCACGAATCGGGAGTTGAACAGAGCGCTTCAATTTTGGAGTGGATCTAGTGTGCGTGCCCTACTCCAAAGCTTCTCTGAGCAAAAAGGAATAAAACCAGACCTTCCTTAGACGACAGAAGAATTCTTTTCACCTCTGTGTGCACGTGCCCACACATACACACGGAGGAACTATTTAAAATGTTACGTCTCTGATCAGGAATAGCAGATACACAGAAAAAACACCAAGCTTTTCAATCCCCTCAGTTAGGATCTACTATGTCAAGTACTAAGACTACTGTGTTAAGAACTACTGTGTGAATGACAAAACTAAAACAATTTAGTAATGAGTCTGATGTCCTTTATTCAGGGGAGAACCACCCATGGATTGGGGGAGGACAGTGCCTCACTAGCTATGGAGTCCTGTTCCCAAGGGGTGTGGGGCACGAACTAGTTCTTTAGAGCATTAGAAGGGCATGCTTGGCTAGGTCGGGATTTCCTTAGAAGTCGGGCGGGTCCTGTTTGCTAGGCTAAGCCGAGCTGGAAGATTGTGGTCAGTGTAAGTTAGGTTTCCTTGACAGGGCTTCCCTGTAAGTGCAGGCTGACTTAGGTTTAGATTTGTGACGTGGACCAAGCCACTGGGGCAGCCTCCATTCGCGGTCCCGATACACAAATTAACTTGACCACTACCAAGACAAAAACATAAGCTCCGCCCCCAAAGAGCTCAGTTCTTGGAAAGCTTTCTTAAAAAACTGAGTTGTCATTAACATATTATAAATTACACATAAAGTATACTAACGGTAGGTTTTGGTAAGTGTAGGCACCTGTGACACCACCGCCACAACCAAGACCGTGAACACACAGATCACCTTTGTGCCCCGTTCTAACCCTTCCTCACACCCCGGCCAGTCTCCCAGCCCCTGCCCCCATCTGCTGGGGAAGCTTTTTGAATAACAAAGTACTAAGCTAAGAGGTAGGAGATTCAGAGTGCTTTCTTAAAGCTAAGGAAATAGAAAGAAAAAAGTGCCAGATGGGTTTCAATTTGACAAGCGTAAAAGAGAATGACCCAAACACTCAGTGAGGAACTATAGGGTCAGCGGTTTCAAAGCACTAACTGCCAAGATGACCCAAAAACTCCAAAGTGCCACACTGCAGCAGGAAGTTACAACAGAAAGTTCTCTTCACAGACTCACTTCTAGAGCTATGTGCAGTTCTGCTTATCATCTTCTCAGCAGTATGAACACAGTGAGAACGAAAGGCAGTCCGAGAAAGGAACACGACAATAATTCAGGATAACTCAGATCCTTTCTGCATGAACACCAAGCCCCAAGATGCTGTCCATCCAGGCCATTTTTACCACGTTAGTAATGCTGGCCGCCCTTTATCTAACCTCAGTTTCCTCAAATGTAAAAACAGGCATTAGAACTACTTGGTTGAACTGTTACGAGAATTAAATTAACTACGGCGGGCTTCCCTGGTGGCGCAGTGGTTGAGAGTCCGCCTGCCGATGCGGGGGACGCGGGTTCGTGCCCCGGTCCGGGAAGATCCCACGTGCCGCGGAGCGGCTGGGCCCGTGAGCCATGGCCGCTGCGCCTGCGCGTCCGGAGCATGTACTCCGCAACGGGAGAGGCCATGACAGTGACAGGCCCGTGTACAGGAAAAAAAAAAGGAAAAAAAAAAAAATTAACTACGTGGAAAACCAAATGCAAGGGTTCCTAACTAGGAGCCCCAGAGGCCCAGTGAGTTTCCAGAGGTCTCCATGAAATTATACAGATGTAGTCATACATTTTGCCAGGTAGAGAGTCCTGAGATTTCAGCAAATTCCAAGGCTATGGCCCCAGGCGCTTAAGGATCACTGGCCTAGCACACAGTGGGCATGCAAGAAATATAAATGCCTTTTTTCGCCATCCTTTCTCTTACTTCAAATGTTGTCTTTGCTATGATATTATTAAGAAGGAAATTATCTCTGTGCCATTTTACTATATAAGGGCCTGAATAGAAAGTTTCCATTTGAATTTAATGCCAGAAAAAAACTTGGCTTCCCCTCAAGAATTGGCATGTTTCTTCCTTCTAAGAAAGTTATGAAATTTAACATGCTTTGATTTCTGCTCTGGCTGTAAAGAACTCAGGCAAAATCAATATATGGGTCATTAAAATATATATATATATATATATATATATATATGCATCATAGACACTGTTATCTCTTCAATTAACATAACTTACTCCTTCCTCTTTTCCTTGATCAAACCCTTCCATTTCTAGTCTATTAAATTACCACACACAACTTCAAAACCTTCGTGGCAGAGACAGGAAAGCAGGAACAAAAAATACCAAATACTTAGTTTGAAAGATACTGTGACCAATGCCCATAAGATATATAGGAATTGGACTAAGACAGCTCTGTTGAGCAAATTCCAGAATATTAGAAGGTAGGCTTTGGACAAATAAAAATGCAGCACAACTTTATACAGAGTGAAATTCATTTATTTGTCTAGGGGGTCATATAGACTAAATATAAATAGATTTGTAAAAGGGTAACATAAATGGCAGAGCCTTAAGAGCTTAAGCTGACCCAGGACATTTGAAAAACTTCCCAGAGCTGAGGTTGAGTTTCAGGGGTGTAGTGATGATCTCTGTAAGAGGGTCCTAAATGCTGCTGGAAGCAAAGCACTGCACTGGTTAAAACTTAGTGTTAGGATTCTTTTGTTTCCATGAGACTCCAAAGAATAAAGCAGATCCTACAGGAGTCTTAATAAACTTCAACTGATCCTACAGGAGTCTTAATAAGCTTCAACACTAAATGGCTGAACAACAAAGCAAACCCATTAAAATGTACTCTCAGGTAAAAATCACTGAGGACACAGTAGGGTAAGAAAAAGAAAAGGTGGGAAGTATGAGGAAAGCTTAACTACAGACAGGAGACATTTGGTACAAGCCACCCTCCCTCAAACTCACGAGCATCACCCCTCTTTAGGTCAGAGGTCACCACTCAAGAAAGGCCTGTGATACTCACCTCTTAGCCAGTCTAAACCACTAACTTGACAGGACCCAATCTTGATTCTTTTTTAAAAAATTTAAGACATACACTTTTCCACAAATTTATCACCCTTTGTCAAGATGGTATAGGGGCCCCAAATTCTAACCACCTCTTTGAATTACTCATTACTGCGTTCTCCCATGTATACGCACATTGTACGTGTATATAAACTTTTTCTTCCCCCTCCTGTTAAAAAAAGAAAAGAAATTTAAGACATAAAGTGGCATCAAATTCTAATGCTCGGGACTTCCCTGGTAGGTCAGTGGTTAAGAATCCGCCTGCCAATGCAGGGGACATGGGCTCAATCCCTGGTCCGGGAAGATGCCACATGCCACGGAGCAACTAAGCCCGTGCACCGCAACTATTGAGCCTGCACTCTAGAGCCCGCGAGCCACAACTACTGACCCGCACGCTGCAGCTACTGAAGCCCGTGCACCTAGAGCCCGTGCTCCACAAGAGAAGCCACTGCAATGAGAAGCCCGCGCGTAGCAACGCAGACCCAACGCAGCCAAAAAAAAAAAAAAAGTGTCTCAAAAAAAAAAAAAATTCTAACGCTCACGCTAAATACAAGACCCCAAAATGTGGAAATGGCTTTTATGGAAGTAACTCTTTGTACTTACCTCAGAAAAAGAAACTGTTGTATTCTGATACTGTGAATGTATTTGGAAAATAAGAAAAGTGACATTGCTGGAAATATGACGCAAAACAGCTTCCTCTGGAAAGGACTTCTTGAGCTCCAAGTAGCTAAATTTCCCCACAGAAAATTCAAGAAGACCTACAATGAGAGAAACGTTTCATTGTAACACATATCTCTAATAGCGATTTGTACAAACTGCATACTTAAACACAAATGCATGGCTAATTTAATCCTCAGAAAATCCCGTTGAGATAAATAGTATTATTACTGCTCCTATTTCACTTATGACAATGAAGCTCAAAGGGGTAAAGCTGCCCACCCAGGTGACTCAGCTAGAAAGGGTGGAACTGAGAACCTAAGGGGAAGAAAGGTATCTCTCAAAAGATGTGAAAAATAGGCTGTTCAAGGTGCCTGGCTCCCAGAGCCCAGGAAAATCCCCCTTCTGGTAGCAGCAATAACAACTCTATTCAGAACAGAGTCCCTGAATTTAAGAATTAACAACCCCGATGAGTTACTAACAATCGTAAATGCACTGGTACTAAAGATTATTACAATCTAGTGAATTCTGAAGTCAGCCCAGCTAGAGAGACACATCTGGCTTCAATTTTACCCCACCATTTACTAGCTGTGTGAGCTCAGGCAAGTTACTTAATTCCCTTAAACCTCAATTTCTTCATCTGTCAAATAAGACTGAAGTACTCAGCTTGCAAAGGAAGGTGTCATCAGCACAGGCAAAAATGTCTATTGAGTGTCCACACCAGGAACTTCATGAATCATAGGGCCTCCGGAAGAAGGAGATTTTCGTTTGTTTGTTTAAGCATCAAGTTCAGAGTCCACATAAAAGACAGGCTATAACAAGTTCTCCAACACCTCACCTAGGCTTTCCCATTTGTCCACTTGCCTCCACTGTCTGCTTGTGTTTCACTCACTCACTGTGTCTTATCTCCCAGGTGCTCACCAGTTCTTTCCTTTTCCAACCTAATTCTCAAGGAATCCACTAAATAGGCTGCTTTGACTTCTGTGTGGTTCTGGGCTCCCATTTCGCCCCCCTGCCCTACAGTCAGTGTGTCTTTGCATAAACAGCAGAGGAGCCTGCAAGCATTACATAAACAGTCTTGGGGGCTGGAACCTAAAAATAGAAAAAGAGATTTCAATTTAATAGAGATGAAAAGTAGTTGATGAGGTAAAGATTATATTCACCAGAGTCCCACAGTGGAAGGATCATGTTTTATTTTAGAAGGGAATTTGAGTCAGTGGGAGCTAAAAGAAAACACCCCAGACACTAACTCATTCTTATGTACCGTTTCCTAAGAAGGCTAATTTTTTCAGCACTTTTTGTTGTTCTTGTAGTTAACACAAGTACTCCATTTGGATGATTAAAAAACAGACCATCAAGAAAGGCTAACCAAGGGCTTCCCTGGTGGCGCAGTGGTTGAGAGTCCGCCTGCCGATGCGGGGGACACGGGTTCGTGCCCTGGTCCGGGAGGATCCCGCGTGCCGCGGAGCGGCTGGGCCCGTGAGCCATGGCCGCTGGGCCTGTGCGTCCGGAGCCTGTGCTCTGCGGCGGGAGAGGCCACAGCAGTGAGAGGCCCGCATACCGCAAAAAAAAAAAAAAAAAAAAAAAAGAAAGGCTAACCAAGAAAGCCAAACAGAACATACAAACATTGCTAGACCTAGAATAAAGCTTACTCTATATAAAATTTCCCCAAACTCCATGATGTTATTATATTATCTTCATAACTTAATTTTTTAATTGATTATAGAAAAAAAGGTTATTTGTGGTTCTAATTTAATTTCTAAAAATCCAGAGAAAATTTTAATAGTTGTAACAATGACAAATGAAGGTGGTATATTTTCTATTTATGTAACTGGAAAGACATTTCACCTTTTATGTGGAACAAAACTCCAGCCTGAAGAGAGGTAAAAATATTAGGAAGTGGCTAACAGAATCTACGGAAGTCTGGAAAATGTGGGGAGTTTTCTGGGTTGTTCTTTTTTTTTTAAAGGGGAACAAGGAACATTTTAATATTCCAGGTCTTCCCAGCATCAGGATTACTTTATTAGGAAACCAAATTATACATAAAATTAAGGACCTCAGTAAATGGCCCTAAAAACTTTTCATGTATTGCACTTTAACTTTGGTCCCATCCATTCTCCACCTTCCAAGTCTTAAAACTATCCACAAATTCCAGTCTAAGAGCAGTCTCAGTTTGTTTTCCTAGGAATTAATTGGATTTCCATCCTTTAACTGTCCAAAGCACTCAGCTCATTTACTGACCTGCCTTTTCGAGTTACATTTTCAGTTTTTGTTTTTTCATTCCCTCCCCATCCCATTTTCTCAATCTGACGAATTCTTATTTTAGTACTTATGAACTAGTCGCTCTGCCTATTGAATACTGTGATCAGAACTGATGTAAGTAAATTCGTAAAGGTTATAATCACTTAACTAACACTTAAATTTGCCCTTAAACCTATCTTAGAAACTTCTGATGATCTTTACGTCTGTCTCCCATTACATGGGCCTTGAATCAAAATACTACCCAGAACATTTATAAGCCCTGGAAGAGACTGAAGTTATCAGTCAGTGAAGTGTTGGTTTTCTTAACGTTTCCTTAATCTATCACACAAGGGTGAAGGTAAATCACAACTCAGAAATACTTGGAGAACCAAAACTTTCAGTGATTTAAAAGACAGTAAGGAAAGACAGGACCATAGAAATTAAAATATACTACTAAACGACTGGTAACTTAACAAAATAAGTAGGGGTAGTAAAAGTAGATATTCTTGGGAATGTATGTTAAGTGACTTTTTTTTTTCTTTTTTTAAAATTTATTTTTATTTTATTTATTTTTGGCTGCATTGGGTCTTCGTTGCTGCGCGCGGGTTTCTCTCTAGTTGCGGAGAGCGGGGGTTACTCTTCATTGTGGTGCGTGGGCTTCTCATTGCGGTGCCTTCTCTTGTTGCAGAGCACGGGCTCTAGGCACGTGGGCTTCAGTAGTTGTGGCACGCGGGCTCAGTAGTTGTGGCTCACGGGCTCTAGAGCACAGGCTCAGTAGTTGTGGCGCATGGGCTTAGCTGCTTCACGGCATGTGGGATCTTCCCGGACCAGGGCTCGAACCTGTGTCCCTGAATTGGCAAGCAGATTCTTAACCACTGTGCCACCAGGGAAGCCCTAAGTGCCTTTTCTTTACACATTTCATTGTTTAACAGATTTCTATAGCGATCATGAGGCGTTCTTACCAGAAAGGAAATGCATAATTTGAAAAAAACCTCCTTCCCTGATGGCACTCAAAACACAGGTTCTACCTCAACTCTTTATGTGAAATTTATAAAACAGGGACAATCTAGACAAAATGGTGACACTCTCAACACTCAACAGGTGTCACCTGTTTTGTTTTTCCCTTAAAATGGTAATATTGTTCCAGGTCATACATAAGCCATATTTTAAAAGGCAAGAACTGCAGAGAAAGTTAATTCCTCCAGCAAGTACACTGTATAGAAATAATCACTATTAACAGTTTGGTATACATCTTTCAGGATTTAGGCAGATATCAGCATGAGCATCTCTATATAGATGAAAAAAGAAAGACACAAATATGTTTGGTATAGCCATTTCATAGATCTTAGATATCTTTCCACATCAACAGATAATTCTAGCTTTATCATTTTAAAAGCTATATAATAATTCCATTCTAGGTAAACATGATTATCCAACCAATCCCTTACTAATGAACATATAGGCTGTTACCATTCCAGCATGAATAAGAAATAAGAAATAAAATAGTTCTATTTTGTGAAACAATACTCTAGAAAAAATATATACATATGTGTGTGTGTGTACATATATATATGCCAGGCAATAAACCTATTTGAGAAGGTTTTTGCTGTGACAGTGAAGCAGATCACCTTTGATCTTAAATGGTTAAAATAACTAAGAAGTCTCGTTCTCATTAAGAAAATCAGAAATGAAAACCAACAGCTTCTGTGAGAATATAAAATGATCAGGACCAAAAAACAGTAAGTGACAGTCTCTGCTTCCGACTTCTTCGAGAAGAACACCTGCCACTTCAGAAACAGATTTCCGAAAGCTTCCGAAAGGAAGACGATGCCTGCTAACCCTCTTTCCCCAAATGCCAAGACAAATGACAAGAACCAGAAGGAAGCCAGATAACAAAGGGGAGAGACACTGTATATAGTATTTTTTAAAAACTGGTCACTTGACAAAGTAAGTAAGGCTATTAAAAACAGGTACCTATGGGGTGTATTTTAAATAATGTCTTCTTTTCTTTACATATTTCCTACCTTTCATATTTTCTGTAGTGCTCATGAGGTGTCCTTCTTAGAAAGGAATTCTAATACAGTGGTCATCCAGCTTGGTTGTACGTTACAATTATCTGAAGGTGCTTTTTAAAAGATATTGTTGCCTGGGCCCCTCTCCAACCAGTTAAATCAAAATTCCTGGGGTTAGAGTTCAAGTATCAATTACAAAACAAATATTTATTAAAATAACATTCAGGGACTTACCTGGTGGTCCAGTGGGTAAGACTCTGTGCTCCTAGTGCAGGGGGCCCAGGTTCGATCCCTGGTCAGGGAACTAGATCCCACATGCACGCCACAACTAAGAGTTTGCATGCCGCAATTAAAAAAAAAAAAAAAATCCTGCATGCCGCAACTAAGACCAGCCGCAGCCTAAATTAATTAATTATTTTTTTTAAAAAAGAAAAACCATGCCTACAGAGAAGTGCACAAAGTTTACACTGCCAGATCAAGAAACAGCACTCTAACCTCTTAGAGGTCTCCTGGTGGCCTCTTCCAATCACTACCTCTTCCCTCCTCCCCAGAGGTAACCATGATCCTAACTTTTAACACCACAGATGGGCTTTTTTTTGAAATTTAATTAAATGGAATCATACAGCATGAATTCTTTTGTGCCTTTTTTTTTTTTTTTTTTTTGTGGTACGCGGGCCTCTCACCGCTGTGGCCTCTCCCGTTGCGGAGCGCAGGCTCTGGACACACAGGCTCAGCGGCCATGACTCACAGGCCCAGCCGCTCCACGGCATGTGGGATCCTCCCGGACCGGGGCACGAACCCGTGTCCCCTGCATCGGCAGGCGGACTCTCAACCACTGCGCCACCAGGGAAGCCCTATCTATTCTACTGTTAACGAACATCTGGACTATTTCTAGTTTGGAGTAATTATAAATAACTCCATTCAGACAATTTTTTGTATGTGTCTTTTGGTGCACATGTACGCATTTCTATTGGGTAGAACCTATGAGTAGAATTATCAGGTAACAGGGTATACTTATGTTCAATATTAGTAGATACTCCTGAACAGTTATCCAACATGGTTTTGCCAATTTAGACCGACATCAGCTTGTGAGAAAGTATTCCAGTTACACAATACTCTCACCAACACTTGGTAAGAACATTTTGTTTTACCTATTGGTTATTTAAATATCCTCTTTGTGAAAGGGTATGTTAAGCCTTTTGCCAATTTTAAAAACTGGATTATCTGTCTTTATTGAATTTTAGGAACTCTTTAGGCATCACTGATATGAGTATTCTGTCAGATATGTGTTACAAATATCTTCTTCCACTCTTATAGCTTGTCTTTTCACTCTCATTACCTTTAGATTAACAGAAGTTTTAATTTTAATGCAGTGCAATTTCTCAAGTTTTTCCTTTATGATTTTAAAGAATTCTTTGCCAATATTTTCCAAGATCAGGAAGATACATTCCCCATGTTAACTTCTAGAACTTTATTCTACCTTTCACATTTATGTCTAAAATCAACCTGAAACTGATTTTTTTGTGTGTGTGTGCTAGGCGGGCCTCTCACTGTTGTGGCCTCTCCCGTTGTGGAGCACAGGCTCCGGACATGCAGGCTCAGCGGCCATGGCTCACGGGCCCAGCCGCTCCGCAGCATGTGGGATCTTCCCGGACCGGGGCACGAACCCGTGTCCCCTGCATCGGCAGGCGGATTCTCAACCACTGCGCCACCAGGGAAGCCCTGAAACTGATTTTTATGTATGGTGTGAGGTGGGACGGTCAAGGTTCATTTTCCCATATGAATATCCTGTTGGCATAGCAACCTTTATTGAAAGTAGTTTCCCTACTGCTCAGCAATTCCACCTTTCACATGAGTCAAGAGACATATATGAGGGTTTATTTCTGGACTCTTAACTGTGTACCACTGGTCTATTTGCCTATCCTATCACCAATATTACACTGTCTTAATTTCTGCCCCAAATTTGTTCTTCCTCTTCAAGACTGTCTTGAGTATTTTTGGCCCTTTTTCATTTCCATATAAATTTTAGAAAGCAGCTTGTCAGTTTCCACAAAAAAAAAACTCCACTTGGATTTGATTGAGATGGCACTGAATGTATTAATTTAGGGAGAAATGATACCTTTATAACACAGAACTTTTCTAATCTATGAATTTGAGATATCCCTCTATTTATTTATTTTCTTAATTTATCTCAAGAATGTTGGATAGTTTTCTCTATAGAGATTGTAACATATCCCATTATAATTATCCCTAAATGTTTAATATTTCTTGATGGTATTATAAATTTACTTTTTATTTTCTATTTCAATTTCTAGTTGTCTCTTCACCAACATGCCTTTTTTTCAAGGCTCTCCAGGTGATTCTACTGTCCAAGCCAGGTGTGAGAACTCCTAACACAACGTTTGATGAATTAGGGAAGGAAAGCTATATTTTTTCCTATTCTTAGTTATCTTTATCTAACTTTTGTGTGAAAATCCTCTGGCAATCCAAGAGCCATTTCACAATTTTTATAAAATACTGTATATTAAACAAACCAGTTATGGTTTGAGTCCCGACTTGCAGGGCCCTTTCATATTTGATGTTCCGGAGCCTCACACAGTGCCAGGCACCTGGTTGGCACACAGTAAATGTTTGGTAAATGATAGTTGAATTTTGTGACCTTGGACAAGTAATTATTTCCTATGGGCCTCAGTTCCCTCATGGGAAAATGCAGTTAACTGTGCTGCATACATCACGTGGCTGCTGAAAGTATCAAATGGGAAAAAAATCTGTGAACTGTCCAATACTACACAATAAAATATCATTATTAGTTTCTATTAGCTTTCCAATGTTTCAGAGGCTCATGTCCTTAAAAACAAAATGCAGGCATTCAGTATGGTCCTCCTACAAATAAACTAGTGGGAACAAGAGGTCTAACAGGTACAAAACGCCCAGCACATCCATCATGAACAGCGAGTTGAGAAAGTGACTTCCACAGAGTGACAAGGAAATATACTGAAAGTCAAGACAACTTTAACAGTCCAGTCTGGCAGAAACTGCATTTCATTTCTACTCATAAAAACAGACATGGCAAAGGAAGACACAAATACAAAAATATATCCTGAAGAGGTTAACAGGAACTTAACTGCACTTCTGGAAAAGGATGCATCAGAAACATTTTTTGAGGGATAATTAGGTCTTATGACTTGAGGAGTGGATAGGAAAGACAGCACATCAAGGATATTACAGGGCAGGGCTTCCCTGGTGGCGCAGTGGTTAAGAATCTGCCTGCCAATGCAGGGGACAAGGGTTCGAGCCCTGGTCTGGGAAGCTCCCACATGCCGCAGAGCAAGTAAGCCCGTGTGCCCCAACTACTGAGCTTGCACTCTAGAGCCCACAAGCCACAACTACTGAGCCCACGTGCCACAACTACTGAAGCCCGCACACCTAGAGCCCATGCTCCGCGACGAGAAGACACCACAATGAGAAGCCCACGCACCGCAACAAAGAGTAGCCCCTGCTCACCACAACTAGAGAAAGCCCGCGTGCAGCAACGAAGACCCAATGCAGCCAAAACTAAATTTTTTTTAAAAAGAAGGATATTACAGGGCAAATAGCTAACATGAGACTTAGCATTTACGCTGTAGCTCTCCTCTGAAAAGCAGTGGCTCTGCTTTTTCTGGAAAAAATGTTTTTTGCCATCTAACCTACAGCAGGGGACCCTTTTCTATTTTTCATACCCTTCCTCCATTCCTACCCAGAGTCACTCTTTCCTTCCAGTAATTCCATTCTAAAAAGAGCTGCCTAATCCCAATATGTTCCTTTTCTTTCTCAATCAGATCCTAAACTTGCAACCTTAAAATTTTCCACCTCTTCCTCTTCACTATTTACTGAAATGTACCTCCATTGTTTCTGCTTTAACTCAACAGAAAAATTCTAGGACAGATTTGTCAATGCTTAGTCTTCATAATTCTCTTCAGATGGAATATTAAAATCAAAACCCGTTCAGCTGCTTGAGCTGGCCAGCATTCAACTGCCCCTCCCGATTTCTCACTGATACTGTCTTATGAATTTTCATTAGCCCTAAAAGGTGAAAGGAAACACAAAAATGCACACACTTTTGAGAGAAAGAGAACACTTGCAACTAACTACACAAGTGGCCTGCTACCTTCCTTAAGCATTATGCATAGCACAAACTTGAGAAGGTTCAAATAGCACTCTGCTCAACTCCAATCACTAGGTAAGTTCCTGTAAGTTACCAGATATATGAACCTCAATCAATAATGAAAGGTGTTAAGGGTAGCAGGGAACCGGGACTCCAAGAGAAGGGAAAACTGTTTAGATGTATGGTTCATCTCTTGCTGGTCACAGAAAGCACCGTCCTCAGACATTCTAGAACTCGATCTGCCACCTTTAAAGACTCACTTAGCTTCTAAGCCACTACTCCAGGTGTTTAGCGCTTCCTGCTAAAGATGGGTAAATCCTCCTAACTTACAACAGCTACACAATTTCAAGTTTGTATAGCCATCAGAATCCTCAAATAGAAATCCAGACATTTTCCAGGAGGATCATGCAAGTCTGGAACTAAGTCTTCCTTAATTTCCCCTCTGATCTTTATCTGACAGATGTGGAGAATATCAGCTTTCATTAACCCTCAGCAGTCAAGTTCCCACCTGCTGTCCCTCTCCTGAACAGAACAGCAATACTGATGCAAGGCCAGAAGAATAATGTGGCTGAGGAAGTAACAGTGCTGTAATCACAGAAAAGAGGTGAGAAACAGTGTCTGAAAAACATTAATTTCTCAAATTACTTCTCTCATCTGATCATCTGTGAACTCAATCTCTCAGATTCTTCACCTTGGAAGAATGGAAATAGCCATATGAGGGAGGGAGAAGAGACTCTATTTTGAGGAATGAGAATTCAGAGAAGAATTAAGTGTGAAGCACCACACTAAGTAAAACATTCTCACTGGAGGGCAGCTTTGTAGAAGTGGAAGACCATGAAATTTACAGCAAGACACACTTGGGTTCATCTGCTGTCTGTGCCCCTCTTAGCTGTTTACTTGTGTAGTGAACATGGTCTTGGGCCTCAGGTTCATCCTCCACCAGTGAGGACAATAATTATCTAACAGGATTGTAAGGATTAAATAACACTGCCATGAAAAGCACCTGGCACATACTGCACGCAGTGAATGTTAGCGCCCTGTGATAAATAAGGCTATTTTTTCTGCAAAACTATAACTGCCCTTTTCAGCTTTGGCCTTAAATTCTAGGCAAAAATTATAGGATTCAGTCTGCACAAGTGCTTTTCAAAGATAAGCATTCAGAAACAGAATCACATTATTCAGAAAATATTATGTTTCAGAACTACAACTAGTCTCTTAAGCTCAAAACAAAACCAAGAATGTTCTTGACCCCATGGAAAAGCACATGATTATCAGCTTCATACAATTAACGCTTTTTTCAGTTTATATTAACAAACCACCAACTATTGCTAAAATCCATTCACCAAGCACATGACCTATGGTCTAAAGTCCCATTCTGGGTTCACTTTTCCTCTGAAACTCCGCGGAGCATAACCAGTTTGAAAAGCATCTAGATTTTGGAGTACAAAAACCCGCTGCAGCTTGGCTGCATCAAGCCTCGCAGTCCAGAGGCTCAGACCAGCCACTTGGGAGCAAAGAGGTGTTTTAATGTGTTAAATTAAACCTACAAACATGGCTGCACCCTAAGGGAGAAAATAATGTGTCTGAACAAGAGAGTTTCCTATCTCTTCCCATTCCCCCAACCTAAATTAGGAGGTTGACAGTAAGGCCTCCTTAGCAATGGGACTTGCCTTCTGCAGGAAAGGACCTCGATCCATTCCTGCCGGTTCTGAACTCACCGCCTCCCCTGCTGCGCGAACAGAGCCCGGGGTGGACTCTGACCTTGCAAGAAATGCAAGACCAAATTTGGGTTGCAGCAGTCAGGCGCCCCCGACCTTACCCTCGCTGGAGTTCCCGACGGTCTCGGCTCCGCCGGCCGCCGCCGGTTCCGACGCCAACACAGCCAGGAGCAGCAGCCGAAGGAGCTCCATTGCTGCCCCGGCCGAGCGCCGCCACCTAGCCCGCGCTACCCCGGGGCGCCCACGTCCGGCGCCATCGCTCGCCAGGTGCACGCGCAGCACACCTGCCAGCCCCGCGGAGCCCGCGCGCCCCACGCCCCGGCAGAAGGCTCCAGTTCCGGCAACCAGCCCCACGGCGCGGCCCCACGCCTCCTCTAGCCCCTCACGTCACGGCGACGGCGCCCCCCGGGGCGGGGGCGGGGACGGGAGCGGAGGGGCGTGTCCGGGCGGCGCTCACCTCCTCCCGGCCCGCTGCGCTGCGGGCACCCTTGCGCCGGGGGCTGCGGCGACCCCAGGAAGTTCTGGGGTGAAACCTGTACTTCTCACTTTGGTATCTTTCGCACTTACGAAAACTACCGTTCGAGTGAAAAATAACCCTTTCTGTTGCGGCCTAACGTCTCCAGGCTCCCGTTTCCCGCGTTTCCTTTGCAAACGGAAAAAAAAGAGGAATCTGGTGCTCAAAACGCTGGAGTTGATCGTTTCTCCCTGTCGCAATTGCCTTAGCTCCTCAGGGAGATGTTGGTATGAAAATACGGGGGAGTGCTGTTTCTGTAGTGGTTATTGCGCTGGTGATGAGCGCCACAATTAAAAATAAAGTTTCTTTTTCTCTAAGCGAAATATCCTCGAAGACTCAAGACCTTCATCTGAACTTCCTGGCTCAAATTTTATACGTGAGAGCTGTTTAAAGGACAGTAGTCCATGTGACAGATGGCTCGTGAGACGATTGTGGAATTAGGTTTATAGACTCAAATTTA
Organism: Kogia breviceps; assembly: GCF_026419965.1. Taxonomy (NCBI): domain Eukaryota; kingdom Metazoa; phylum Chordata; class Mammalia; order Artiodactyla; family Physeteridae; genus Kogia; species Kogia breviceps. The sequence continues at coordinate 18,606 of NW_026711886.1, forward strand.
TTTTAGGAAGATTGCTGCCCTGCTTTATATTTCCTGCTCTTTAACTTTTTCAGTTATCTATTTTAATAAGCAACTATGTTGAAAATTCCATATTTGATTAATCCACTACTAAACTAAAAACCTATACCAATCACCATAATATTAATAGGCACAACTCTTTTCCTGTCCTTCCTCTGCCTGGTCCAAATGTTCACACCTGCGGTAGTACTATTCATTCCTATGGTGTTTATTCACTGTCCCACATGCCCTCTTTCCAGTAACTCTCAATAGATGAAACCCTGGGACGATGACAGCAGCGATTATAAGGGTAGGTTTGGACCCGTGGATGGATTGTTCAGTAAATTGTGTCTGATAACTGATTAGCTGCACTGTATTGGGGAGAGAGGATTACAACTCTATCTCACATTGTCACAATGAAATCCCAAAGTAATAAATAAAATTAAAATCTTAAAAGAGCTAGAAGAAATACACGTTTAAAAAAAAAAGTTGATCGCAGAATGATGGGAGGAAATTTTTTTTTTCTTTTAAGAGTTTATTTGAGCAAAAGTCTTTTGGAATTTGGCAGCGCCAAACCAGAAGTGATCAGAAGTATTCAGTGGAGGAACTTTCTAAGCAAAAATTTGGCTACTTAAAAATTTTAATTTTATTAAAGTAAAAAAACACCATAGGGGCTTCCCTGGTGGCGCAGTGGTTGAGAGTCCGCCTGCCGATGCAGGGTACACGGGTTCATGCCCTGGTCCGGGAAGATCCCACATGCCGCGGAGCGGCTAGGCCCGTGAGCCATGGCCGCTGAGCCTGTGCTCTGCAACGGGAGAGGCCACTACAGTGAGAGGCCCGCGTACCGCAAAAAAAAAAAAACCACCATAAACAATAAACCATATGAAAAGTCAAGTTGATGACCAAAAGTAAAAGTTAGCAAACGACATGAATAGGAAATTTTTTTAAAAATAGAAGAAAAGAAACACAAATGGCCAGTAAACACATGAAAAAAGTTCAAATTCACTAGTAACACACAAAATCAAATTAAGAAACTAAGGTGTAGGGCTTCCCTGGTGGCGCAGTGGTTGAGAGTCCGCCTGCCGATGCAGGGGACGCGGGTTCGTGCCCTGGTCCGGGAAGATCCCACATGCCACGGAGCAACTAAGCCCGTGAGCCATGGCCGCTGGGCCTGCGCGTCCGGAGCCTGTGCTCCGCGACGGGAGAGGCCACAGCAGTGAGAGGCCCGCATACCACAAAAAAAAAAAAAAAGAAAGAAAAAAGAAACTAAGGTGTAAATATTTTAAAAGAACAAGAACTTCGAGTGTGGATAAAAGAGCTGAGAAGACATTGTAAGATGGAACTAGTGAGAGTGTAATTTCATACTTTTTATGGCATGAGCTGCATCAGAAATCTTAAAAATAATCAGCTTTGGTGTGATAATTGCACTTTTGGATTTAAGTATGTAAATATGTATAAAAATTATATATATATATTAGTGCACAAAACTGTTCAAGGTGTTATTTACAATAGCAAAAAAACTAAAACAACCTAAATGCCCAACAATAAGAAGTTAATTAAATAACCTGTAATGCAGCCATATAATAGAATACCTTGTAGCCCTTCAAAAATCATTTTTTAATAGGCAACTGGTTGGGCTTCCCTGGTGGCACAGTGGTTGAGAGAGTCCTCCTGCCGATGCAGGGGACACGGGTTCGTGCCCCGGTCCGGGAAGATCCCACATGCCGCGGAGCGGCTGGGCCCGTGAGCCATGGCCGCTGCGCCTGCGCATCCGGAGCCTGTGCTCCGCGACGGGAGAGGCCACAACAGTGAGGGGCCCGCGTACCGCAAAAAAAAAAAAAAAAAAAGGCAACTAATTGATCAGGAAGTGTTTATGAAAAGGCAAGTTAAAGAGCAATATATATATATATATAGTATAAGCTTTATTTTGTTTTCTTTTTAATATGCATTCATGTTTATATGCATAGAAAGGTTGAAAGAACATTATCAAAATGTTTAAAATAGTTTATCTCCAGGTGATTGGATTAAGAATGATTTTCTCTGCACATTTCTGCTCTTTGTAAAATTTCTACACTGAATGTGTATGGCTTTTGAATAAAAAAATAAAATTTTTTTAAAGGTATACTTCTAAAGGTTTTCTGGTAAAAACATTCAGGATAACAGTCCATCTTCCTGAGTATGACACATAATACTTTTCATGATGTAGCAACTGTCCAGCTCTCCAGGTTCTTGCTGCAACTCAATTCCTCTATGCTGGCCATGCTGAATTAATTTCACTTCCCTGAACTAACCCCATTCCCTCTCTTCCAAACTTTAGCATTGCAGTTCCCTGTGCCTGCAGTGGACAGCTATGACAGATGTGTCAGGAAGCAGAAGAGGGCCTCATTACCTTGGCTCCAAAATACTGTAACAGCTTGGGAAGAATATTGGCTGGGGTTCCTTGCTCATGTCAGAGTTCCACTGGCAACCTGTGAAGCAAATGGGCCCAGCAGCTTTGCAGATGAGTTTTTATTCCTAAGAATTGAAAGGAAACACAAAAACTGACAAGATTCCCAAATCCAAGATATAGATAACTAGAGCCTTAAGGACTGCTTAAAGTCTAGAAAAAGAAGGAAGGCAGGCAACCTATCCTAGATTTTTGACAAAGCCCAAGACACCTTGGATGAAGATGGGAATAGAGCTCCAGGGTAAAGGCAGGAAAGGTCCTCTGTGAAGCTTGCCCATTTATTCTATCTCATTCTAACCTCACCTTTGCTCTGTATTTTTTTTTTTGAATTTTAGAATTTTATTTATTTTTTTATACAGCAGGTTCTTATTAGTTATCCATTTTATTGCTCTGTATTTTTTTAACACTTGTTCTTCCTGTGGGTTACATTCTTTGGACTGTGTTCATTAAATTAAATTCAATAAATGTTTATTTAGTAACATATGGAAATCATTATGCTAGGAAATTCATCAACTTAGTCCATAAATATGCATTCAGAGTCTTCTAAGTGTCAGGCTAAATGCTAGGCATTGGAAATATGGAAACAATTAAAAAATGTTTCCTGTCCACAAGTAGCTCATGGTGGTGAGTGAATTAGAGTCATGTATGGATAATTAAACCTCAATGTGTTAAGTGTAATAACAAGTACAAGGAACAATTCTGAAGATTGGGAGAAACTAACTTACCCTAGGGTTTCAGGAAAGGTTTTATCAAGAAAGAACCGTTTAAAATGAGGTTTAAAGCTGAGTGGATGATCAACAGGGGAACAAAATCGAGGTAGGGATGGAAGTGTGGGCTTTTCATACAAGGAAGAGAGAATTAATGCATCTTATATGATGTGCATAGGAGTACAAAACAGCAGAGCATCTGTAGGGAATTGCAAAGAATCTAATGTAGCAAATGCTTATTTACAGTATTTCAGCACAGTGCTTGGAACAGTTTAGATGTTTAATAAATTGTGACTGAGTAGGTAATAAAGGTAGTTAAGGGTCTAGAATGTCAAGTTAAAGAACTGTTAAAAGATTTTTTTTTCCTGAAAAAATAGGGAGTCACTACAGATTTTAAAAAATCAAAGTACTTACTACAAGATTGGCTATGAGTTGATAAAAAAATCGAAGCTGGGTGATGGGTACATGAGTGTTCACCATACTATTCTCTCTACTTTTGTGTATGTTTGAAACTTTTAATAATATAAAGTTTAAAAGGACATTATTACCAAAATTGTGTTTCAAAGATAAGAGATACATAATACTGAGTTCCTCCTCTTAAAACCATATAATCCAGTAGGGGATTCAAGAAAAGCAAATGAAAAAGCATATGAAAAAAATGTCAAAATCATGAAAGGAGAGAGAAGGGGTCCATGTGGAATCTAGTAATTCATAAAATTTACATTAAAAGTAAAACTTTAAAAGATCGAGTGTGAATTAAATAGCAGCAAAGAAATTGTTTTGATAAAGGTAAAGAATTGAGTGGTTATCAGTTGGAGACAATTTTGCCCCACACTTGCTAGGAGACATCTGGGAATATCTGGAGATACTTCGTGTTCTCACGACTGGGTGGGGGGGCGTTGCTACTCTCATCTGGTGAGTAGAGGACAGGGATGCTGGCAAACATCCTACAATGCACAGGACAGCACCTCAGAACAGAGAATAATCAGCCTCAAACGTCAATAGAGCCACTGTTGAGGCATCCTGAGCTACACGTGTAAGACTGTATTTTGCAGGTGGATTATTACCTGAAGTCCACAGCTTCAAGAGGTTCATAAACCCCTGAAAAGGTATGCAAAATTTTGAGAGCCTGGTCTGGGAAGAGGTCCACAGTTTTCATCTGATTCTTTAGGGCTCCATGGCCAGAAGAGGCTTAAGAAGCCCAGGAAAAACAAAAGTTTTCAGGGGCTATGGCTGCATAATCTGAAGTGATTATTTCACTCAGAAAACTGTTGCACGAGGAGGCAGGATCTGTTTCCTGGAGCCAGATTATGGCCAACGTTGAAAGCCAAGCAGAAATGGCTGAACATCAACCTTAAGTCTCTCTGGAGCTACTGAAAACTGTAAGGCACGTAACGACAGGATGACAGGATGGAAGTTGGGTTGTAATAGGAGTTGCTTCAGAGTGGTTCTACCCCAAGTGCCCAAATTCTCTTCAATCAGGCTACAAAACTTAGTATTCTCCCTTCGTGCGTGCTCTCATTCATCCCTCTGTATCCAACCAGGCACCAATCCGTGTGAATTTTTCCTTCAAAACTAGTCTTGTCTTCTCTTCTCAGGCTCAACACCCTAGTCGAGGCCCAACTCACCTCATTCTTGAATAACTGCAAACCCCTCCTCCTTGTGAGCCCCTGGCTTTTTCATCTTTGCAAACCCAGCACCCACATAACTTTCTGGCACGTGGCAGACATTCAGTAAGGAACACTCTAAGCTGGGGGTGAGAAGAGAGGGTCACAAGCTTACCCCATATCACGGTTAAAACAAATTAGAATTCTCTCAATAATCCCATTATGGGGGGAGGTGCCTCACCTGTAGAGGTTCCCAATTAGGTCCCAGCAGTTTTGTCGATTGTTTGGAGGTGGGGTCGGGTGTTGGTGAAGCAGAAGTGGAGCTTCCCAGCTAGGGCTGGAGTAGATCCCACAAGCCAAGTTCCTAACGGAGAGTTTTCTCCACCCTCCCCCAACCCCAGGATGGTAATCAGGGATAATCAGCCTGAGGAGGAGGGTCTGTGAGTTTGTCTGAAGTCCACAAAGCAGTCATTAGCTGATTCCAGCCTGATTTCTTTCCAGACTATCCCCAGGCTCTAACTTTCCTTAAATACCAAGTTTCGACCATCACTCTTCACACCGAAACCCTCAATAGGTCCCAAGTCTAAGCTTAAATTGCACACCTTATCTTTTTTAAAACTGAACTTGCCGCACCTACGCACCTGGCTTATTTTCCAGGAACCTCCTCTCTTCCCACTACCTCCTCTTCTTTCCCACTGTGAAACTTCCACTCTTTTCCACCATCCCTGCTCTGTTCCTTACCGAGTTTCTCGCAGTCACACAAACAAGAGACGCTGATTACACCTTACCTCTTACCTTACCGTCTTCCTCCTCTCACTTTTGCCCACAAGAGCTTTGTTTTCCATACTCTTCCAACACGGCCATTACAGCTCAGTTTAGTACTAGTTTTGGACGCTTTCCATCTCACGTGTCTCAGCCCCCCCCAGCACACCCACATTTAAATACGCATCCAGGCGCTCCGCACCCAAAAGCAACGGAGGGGCACCCGAACACAGGCCGTCCTGATTGCTTGCTGAATTTTAATTTGGATTTCTTGACACTCAAGTCGGTACCGTGACTCCCAAGTATTCTTTAGTTGCTTGCTGTGTATGTTTTGTGGTCCATGCAAGTATTCAAGGCGATGTTTATAAATGGATACAAGGGAGGATAGGGAAAATTACTTTTAAAAACCGCGTAATCCAACAATCTCTGTAGTGTTTAACACCTAAAAGCCACGAGAAAGTATACTGGCCCCCCAAACAGAGTGGGCCCTGTACAATCCCCAAGTTACTGAACGTGCACCCAGCTGAGTCGCCCCAGGTGTAGGTAGGCTGTATAAAGTAGGCCTCGGGAAAGTCCCGACGCCTCCGCGCCGGGCGTGGAGTGAGGCTTGACTCCACCCCCTCCAAGAACGCAGCCCTGTGATTGGCCATGACGCACGCATCCCAGAGCTGCCCAATTGCGTACGAGCAGCTGTTTTCGCGTCTCTTTGTTTGCGGGAGGAACATGGCGGATCGCCTCACGCAGTTGCAGGACGCTGTGAACTCGGTAAGCAATTGCACGCGATTTATCTCCGTCGTCTTCTTTCCCGAGGGAAAGCAAGGCAGAAAAAGAGGTCCGAGGGACAAAACTCGGAAGTGGGGAGTGGACTGAGGCCGGGCTTACAGCATCAAGCGCTGGGGTTTGAGGGAGGCGGCGCCGCGGTCTGGAAGGTCTGAGGCCGGCTGCGGGGCGGGCTGGAGCAGCGGCTCTTTGTCTGCGAAGTGGAGGGATGAGGCGGGCTAGCGCGGCAGGAGGCAGCGGCCTCGTAGTCTTCGAGGAGTCTCGATTGCGTGGACTCTCACGCTCTTCACTCCTCACTCTCCTCTATCATGTTGTCTCGGAAAGGTTTTATTTTCTTGTCAGTGGTGCTTTGTGGGATTGCTCCTCTTTGGCCGGGAGGGGAGAGGAAGCGGAAGCTTTTTCCCTTTATCAGTTCTAACCCACGGAGGGCAGTCGTGTTCTTAATGATTGGATCTTTGTCATTAGATGTTAGCTGAGAATATTCCTAAGCCAAAATTTTCAGGTTGGGGCGGGAGTGATAGTAAAGTGAAAAGTTTTGTTTCATCTTAGTTGGTTCCTGTAGACCAAGGGTTTCATCTCTTGGCCACGCTCCCAGCACGTCAGTTTAGGGAAAACCGACGTCTTTATGATAGTGAATCTTCTGACCTTAGTATATCTTTATTTAAGGTTTTAAAAATGCCTGCCAATAGGTCTATTCCCTATGAAAAGTCAGGTGTTGTGAGTAGCCCCCTTTACTTTGATCCTTCTGATTATTTTTCCTGTCATGTCTACGTAGAAAGTATATGCAAACCAAAGAATTCATGTACTTATTACCATTAAGAGCTAAATTGTTTACATTTCTGTCATTCTGTTTATAATGTGATATCCCAGGTGAGATGTTGACTGGAAAATCCAAGTACCTGGTCTCTTGCCAGTTTTTTCTCACCGGAAGCTAATAAGTTGGTATTCTTGTTATTAATCTTTGTGCACTTGAAGAGTGTGAATCTGCTCACGAGAAACTGATCTACTTTGTGTGTGAGGGCCAGCCCCTAAATGTTGATGAATTCACCAAGGTAAATTCTACCTTTGGTGACTTGGCTGGGCTGCCAGCCAATCTCCCTCAAGGATATACTCCTTTGAGGCTTTACAAAATCAAATTGTAATGATGCTGCTGGATACAGATGTTATTTTAGGGGAAATGTTGTGTATTCATACATGTCCCATAGCCAGAAGGATAGTAAGGAAAAGTGAATATGGCCCTTAACTCCATGGTAGGCAGGCTGATCATTGGATTTTGGAGAAAAACCTCTTGGTTAACTGGTATGGGTGCCTGGTATCCATGATGGGTGCCCCATCATGGTTACAGAGAATTACTCCTTGAGGAGTTTACAGTCTGATTAGAAAGATGTCATATACTCAAGAGACATTTAAATAATACAAAAGCAGTATGTAGTTAGGAGTTGTAATGAATTGAGTGTTTTCAGCTGTAAGTGCTGAAGGAAAGTGAACTGTTGAGTGGTATTAACTAAAATAGAGGGACTCTTACTAGCATTTATCTGAATTGTAATTATTTGTGAAATTATTAAAATAAAATTTATTTTACCCGCTGAGAACTCCATGAGAGCAGAAACTGTCTTGTTCACTGAATCACTGTGTTTATACAGTTATATACAGTGCTTGTCATAGAGTTGATTTTTGATAAATATTTGTTGAATAAATGGATTTTGAGAGCTTCATAAGGACAGAGCAAATAGCCAGTGTGTTGAATATTTGTGTGTGTTTTCTGTATTCTTCATAACAATGCTATAATGTGAGAATGTTCCCAATTTAAAAATTTTAAAAAAACCTCGAGGAACCAGAATTAGAATCCATGTTTGTACAGCTTCAGAGCACTAACTGCCACTCTATTACCTTTGCAAAATGTGAGCAAAAGCAGTGTAGTCAGGAATGAATTTATCACCAGTTAGGCATATGTGAAGGAGGAATAGATAATGAACAAGTAGGGTTGACCTAGATTATTGAAAGCTTTGAAATAGTCTGAAGACTTGGAGATTTATCTTGAAGACCATGCTGGGGCAAACTCAAAATTTCTGAGCAGAGTAAAATAACATAGAAAATATTAAGAACTAGGGACTTCCCTGGTAGCGCAGTGGTTAAGAATTTACCTGCCAATGCAGGGGACACGGGTTCAATCCCTGGTCTGGGAAGATCCCACATGCTGCGGAGCAACTAACCCTGTGTATCACAACCAATGAGCCTGCGCTCTAGAGCCGGCGAGCCACAACTACTGAGCCCGTGAGCCACAACTACTGAAGCCCCCGCGCCTAGAGCCTGTGCTCCGCAACAAGAGAAGCCACCGCAGTGAGAAGTCCGCACACCGCACCAAAGAGTAGCCCCCCGCTCACCGCAACTAGAGAAAGCCGGCATGCAGCAACGAAGACCCAACGCAGACAAAAATAAATAAATAATTAATTTTAAAAAAGAAATTAAGAACTAGAAATTAATAAGGAGTCTGTTGTAAACAATTCTTGTGTGAAGTTGAACTAACGGCAGCAGTGATGGTAGAAGGAAAAAGGTAAGATTTATAGTAGTATTAGCAGGATTTGAAGATGAAAGGAAAGTTGAGTCTGAAGTTAGACTGGTTGACTAGGAGATTCTCAATAGAAATTAGATATTAAAGGAAACAGTTGACTTTGAGTTCTGTCATTCAAATAATGGCAGTGAAACTTGGTGGAAATGCTGATTCACTGATTGGAGATAAGGAATTGAGGTTTGAGAGGTGGGGACTATGGAGAGAAGTTGGTGGGGAGACTAGGAATCTTAGGTTTGGAGATGGTAATGTTATGGAGCCAGGTTTGTTTGCTGGACTTGGAGCAGGCCAAACACTGAGACAGCGAGTTTTGCAGCAGAGAAGGGGTTTATTTATTCAGGAGGCAGTGGAGTGAGGAGACAGGAGAACAAAATCTCAGATTGCTTCCCAGAAGGGAAGAGCCTTGAGATTTTATGGGATAACGGAGCAGGGTGTTCTCAGGCCTGGGGAAAGGTGGGTGGAGGTAGGGAAAAAGGTGAGGTAATCGGTGTTGTGCACGGGACCAGTTTTAGGGTTGGTGGTCCCAACTATTCTTAACTGGTCTGAACTGGGCAGGGGCCCACTCCAAATCTTCCAAATTTCTGGAAAACAACTTAAACCCCTGTTACTGCAGTGATGCACGCATCTGCAGCGTTATCTGTAGGGGTGATAAGAAAGAAGTCTGGTGCTGTATTACATTGCCTACATGAAGCTTGGAGGGTGTGCAGTTAGGGAAAGAAAAAAAAATCTAAAGCAGTCTTAATCATTAAAGGCAGGTTACAAGCAGAGGAGTTTCTAACAAGCTGTTCCCTCATCTGCTGTTCTGTAAGACATACTCCCGTATTTTTGTTAGCGTGACAGCTGCCATTAACCCCATGGGACACGGTTTCAGTAAGGACTTGGTATTCTCAATCTTCAAGGAATACTTTTAGACCCCTGGGAGTTTACAGCTTGAGTCCTGGAGAAAAATATTTCAGAATACTTAAGGTGCAGTCTTTTCCCCACTTTTATACTTGTAACTACTCTAGTTTCTGAAAAGGGGTTGTATACTTTGTACATGAGTCACATTTTAAAATTTACCCTGGGGCCATTCTTAGATATTTGCCTATCACATTTGCTCTTTTCCACCACTACTTCCCAAAAAGTCTTTACTTGTGCTTGCAGTTAAGTATTGGCATATAGTTCTCTTGTCATCCTGTTACCTTGGGAAGAAAAGAAAGATTATTTTGTATTTCTTTGATTGATACCAAAAGTAGTTTCTTTTTGCATGATTAAAACCAAATGTAGTTTCTTTGCA
>NW_026711887.1:0-28709 GCF_026419965.1 Kogia breviceps
GCCCAATGTCACAGTGCTCATGGTGACAGTGACCAGGCTCACAGTGCTCATGGTGATAGTGCCCATTGTGACATTCCCATGCTTATAGTCTCCATGGTAAGTGGAATCACGGAAATAGTGCCCATGGTGACAGTGCTCATGGCGACAGTACCCATAGTGAGAGTGCCCATGGCGACAGTGCCCATGGCATCAGTGCTCATGGTGATAGTGCCCATGGTGAAACTGCTCATGGTGATAGTACCCATGTTGAGAATGCCCATGGTGACAATGCCCATGGTGAAAGTGTCCATGGTGACAGTGCTCATGGTGATACTGCCTCTTGTGACACTGCACATGGTTATAGTCTCCATGGTGACCGCAATCACAGTTAGAGTGGCCATGGTGACTGTGATCATGGTGACAGTGCTCATGGTGACAGAGCCCATGGTGATAGTTCCAAGGCTGACAGTGCCCATGGTGACAGTTCTAATGGTGGTAGTGCTCATGGTAACATTGCCCATGGTGACATTGCTCATGGTGACAGAGCCCATGGTGACAGGGTCCATTGTTACACTGCCCAATGTGACAGTGCTCTTGGTGACAGTGACTATGGTTACAATGCTCATGGTCACAGTGCCCTTTGTGATGGTGCCCATTGTGACATTCCCATGCCTATAGTCTCCATGGTAACCGCAATCACAGAAATAATGCCCATGGTGACCGTGCTCATGGTGACAGTGCTCATGGTAACAGTGGCAATGGTGAAAGTGCTCTTGGCGACCGTGCCCATAGTGAGAGTGCCCCTGTCAACAGTGTTCATGGTGATAGTGCCCATAGTGACAGTATTCATGGTGATAGTGCTCATGGTCACAATGCTCACAGTGCAAGTGCTCTTAGTGAAATATACTGTGGTGACAGTACCCATAGTGATAGTACCCTTTGTGACCCTTTTCACGGTGACAGTTCCCATGGTGACAGTGCCCATGGTGACAGTGTCCATGGTGACAGTGCTCATGGTGACAGTGCCCATGGTGAGAGTTCCAATGATGACAATGCCTTTGGTGACAGTTCTCATGGTGATAGTGCTCATGGTCACAGTGCCCATGGCGAAAGTGCTCATGGTGACCATGCTCAAGTTGATAGTGCCCATGGTAAATGGGCCCATGGTGACAGTGCTCATGGTGACAGCGACAATGCTGACAGTGCCCTTGGTGACAGTTCTGATGGTGACAGAGCGCATGGTGACAGTGCTCATGGTGAGAGTGTTCATGGATCCAGTGTACTTTCTAACAGTGTTCAAGGTGCCCGTGCTCATGGTCACAATGCTCACAGTGATAATGCTCTTAGTGAAATATACCATGCTGACAGTACGCATGGTAATAGTACCCATTGGGACAGAGTTCATGGTGACAGTTCCCTTGGTGAGAGGGCTCATGGTGACAGTGCCCATGGTAACAGTGCTCATGGTGACAGTGCTAATGGTGATAGTTCTCGTGATAAAGCCCTTTGTGAGAGTGCCGATGGTTATAGTCACCATGGTGACCGCAATCTCGGTGAAAATGCCCATGGAGACCGTGCTCATGGTGATAGTGCTCATGGTAATAGTACCAATGGTGACGGTTCCCAAGGTGACAGTGCTCATGGTGACAGTACCCATGGTTATATTGCCTACGGTGACAGTGCCCATGGTGACAATTATCACAGTGATAGTTCCCCTTTTGATAGTGCTCATGGTTAGAGTGCTCATGGTGACAGTGCCCACGGTGACAGTGCTCATGGTGAGAGTGCCCGTTGTGACAGTGTCCATGGTTATATTCACCATGTTGACCGCAATCATGGTAATAGTGCCCGTGGTGACAATGCCCATGGTGACAGTGCTCGTGGTGACAGTGCCCATGGAAACAGTGCTCATGGGGAGTGTGTTCATGGTGATAGTGCTCATGGTCACAATGCTCACAGTGAAAGTGCTCTTTGTGAAATATACTGTGGTGACAGTACCCATAGTGATATTATCCTTTGTGACACTTTTCACGGTGACAGTTCCCATGGTGACAGTGCCCATGGTGACAATGCTCATGGTAATAGTGCTCATGGTGACTGTGGTCATGGTGACAGTGCCAATGGTGACAGTGCTCCTGGTTAAGTGCCCATGGTGACATTGCTCATGCTGACAGTGCTCATGGTGACAGTGCTCTTGGTGACAGTGCCCATGGTGACAGTTCACACTGTGACACTGCCCAATGTGACAGTGCTCATGGTAACAGTGTCCATGGTCACACTGCTCATGGTCACAGTGCTCATGGGGATAGTGCCCATTGTGACATTCCCATGTATATACTCTCCATGATAACCACAGTCACGGAAATAGTGCCCATGGTGACCGTGCCCATGGTGACAGTTCTCATGGTAACAGTGCCCATGGTGACAGTACTCACAGTGACAGTGCTCATGGCGACAGTTCCCATAGTGAGAGTTCCCCTGGCAACAGTGCTCATGGTGATAGTGCCCATGGTGACAGTACTCATGGTGAAACTGTTCATGGTGATAGTGCTCATGGTCACAATGCTGACAGTGAAAGTGCTCTTAGTGAAATATACTGTGGTGACATTACCCATAGTGATAGTACCCTTTGTGACTCTTTTCACGGTGTCAGTTCCCATGGTGACAGTGCCCATGGTGACAGTGTCCATGGTGACAGTGCTCATGGTGACAGTGCTCATTGTGATAGTGCTCATGGTGATACTGCCCATTGTGACACTGCCCATGGTTATAGTCTCCATGGTGACCGCAATCACAGTAATATTGCCCATGGTGCACGTGATCATGGTGACAGTGCTCATGGTGACAGTTCTAATGGTGAGAGTGCTCATGGTAACAGTGCCCATGGTGACAGTACTCACAGTGACAGTGCTCATGGCGACAGTTCCCATAGTGAGAGTTCCCCTGGCAACAGTGCTCATGGTGATAGTGCCCATGGTGACAGTACTCATGGTGAAACTGTTCATGGTGATAGTGCTCATGGTCACAATGCTGACAGTGAAAGTGCTCTTAGTGAAATATACTGTGGTGACATTACCCATAGTGATAGTACCCTTTGTGACTCTTTTCACGGTGTCAGTTCCCATGGTGACAGTGCCCATGGTGACAGTGTCCATGGTGACAGTGCTCATGGTGACAGTGCTCATTGTGATAGTGCTCATGGTGATACTGCCGATTGTGACACTGCCCATGGTTATAGTCTCCATGGTGACCGCAATCACAGTAATATTGCCCATGGTGCACGTGATCATGGTGACAGTGCTCATGGTGACAGTTCTAATGGTGAGAGTGCTCATGGTAACAGTGCCCATGGTGACATTGCTCATGGTGACAGAGCCCATGGTGACAGGGTCCATTGTTACACTGCCTAATGTGACATTGCTCTTGGTGACAGTGACTATGGTCACAATGCTCATGGTCACAGTGCTCATTGTAATAGTTCCCATTGTGACATTCCCATACTTATAGTCTCCATGGTAAGTGGAATCACGGAAATAGTGCCCATGGTGACAGTGCTCATGGCGACAGTGCCCATAGTGAGAGTGCCCATGGCAACAGTGCTCATGGTGATAGTGCCCAGGGTGAAACTGCTCATGGTGACAGTACCAATGGTGAGAATGCCCATGGTGACAATGCCCATGGTGACAGTGTCCACTGTGACAGTTCGCATGGATATAATCTCCATGGTGACGGCAATCACGGAAATAGTGCCCATTTTCACCGTTATCATGGTGACAATGCTCACGGTGACAGTGCCCATGAAAACAGTGCTCATGGTGACAGTGCCCATTGTGAAAGTGCTCATGGTGATACTGCCCATGGTGACTGGGCACATGCTGACAGTGCCCATGGAGACAGTTCTCATGGTGATATTGCTCATAGTGACAGTACCTATGGTGGTAGTGCTCATGGTGAGAGTGCCCATGGTGACAGTGCTCATGGTGACAGAGCCCATGGTGATAGGGCCGATTGTGACACTGCCCAATGTGACAGTGTTCATGGGGACAAGGACCATGGTCACTGTGCTCCTGGTGATATTTCCCAGTGTGACATTCCATGCTTATATTCTCCATGGTAACCGGAACCACGGAAATAGTGCCCATGGTGATCATGCTCATGGTGACAGTGCTCATGGTGACAGTGCTCATTGTGATAGTGCTCATGGTGATACTGCACATGGTGACTGGGCACATGGTGACAGTGCTCATGGTGACAGTGGCAATGCTGACAGTGCCCATGGAGACAGTTCTCATGGTGATATTGCTCATAGTGACAGTGCCTATGGTGGTAGTGCTCATGGTGAGAGTGCCCATGGTGACAGTGCTCATGGTGACAGAGCCCATGGTGATAGGGCCGATTGTGACACTGCCCAATGTGACAGTGCTCATGGTGACAATGACCATGGTCACAGTGCTCATGGTCACAGTGCTCCTGGGGATAGTTCCCATTGTGACATTCCCATGCTTAGATTCTCCATGGTAACCGCAACCACGGAAATAGTGCCCATGGTGATCGTGCTCATGGTTACAGTGCTCATGGCGACAGTGCCCATAGTGACAGTTCTCAAGGTGACAGTGCCCATTGTGACAGTGTCCATGTTTATACTGTCCATGGTGACCACATTCACTGTTATAGTGCACACGGTGACCGTGCTCATGGTGATAGTGCGAATGGTGACATTAACCATGGTGACAGTGGCCACGGTGACAGTGCTCATGGTGATCGTGTCCATGGAGACAGTACTCAGGGTGAAAGTGCCCATGGTGACAGTGCTCATGCTGATAGTGCCCGATGTGAGAGTCCCATGGTTATAATCTCTATGGTCACTGCAATCACGGTAATAGTGCCCATCGTATCCGTACCCATGGTGATAGTGCCCATTGTGACAGTCCCATGGTTATAGTCTCCATGGTAACCGCTACCACGGTAATAATGCCCATGGTGACCGTGCTCATGGTGACAGTGCTCTGTTGACAATTCCCATGGTGACAATGCTCATGGTAATAGTGCTCATGGTGACTGTGGTCATGGTGACAATGCACATGGTAATAGTGTTCATGGTGACTGTGGTCATTGTGACAGTGCCAATGGTGACAGTGCTCATGCTTAAGTGCCCATGGTGACAATGCTCATGCTGATAGTGCTCATGGTGCCAGTGCCCATGGTGACACTTTCCATTGTGACACTGCCCAATGTCACAGTGCTCATGGTGACAGTGACCAGGCTCACAGTTCTCATGGTGATAGTGCCCATTGTGACATTCCCATCCTTATAGTATCCAAGGTAACCGCAATCATGGAAATAGTGCCCATGGTGACCATGCTCATGGTGACAGTGCTCATGGGAACAGTGCCCATGGTGACAGTGCTCATAGTGACAGTGCTCATGGCGACAGTGCCCATAGTGAGAGTGCCCTTGGAAACAGTTCTCATGGTGATAGTACTCATGGTGACAGTTCTCATGGTGACAGTGTTCTTGGTGATAGTGCTCATGGTCACAATGCTCACAGTGAAAGTGCTCTTTGTGAAATATACTGTGGTGACATTACCCATAGTGATATTACCCTTTGTGAAACTTTTCACGGTGACAGTTCCCATGGTGACAGTGCCCATGGTGACAGTGTCCATGGTGACAGTGCTCATGGTGACAGTGCTCATGGTGACCGTGCTCATGGAAAGATTTCTCATGGTGACAGTGCTCATTGTGATAGTGCTGACGGTGATTCTGCACATTGTGACACTGCCTAGGGTTATAGTCTCCATGGTGACCACAATCAAAGTGATAGTTCCCATGGGGACTGGGCACATGGTGACAGTGCCCATGGTGACATTTCTCATGGTGATATTGTTCATAGTGACAATGCCCATGGTGATAGTTCTCATGGTGACAGTGCCCATGGTGACAGTGCTCATGGTGACAGAGCCCATGGCGACAGGCCCGATTGTGACACTGCCCAATGTGACATGGTCACATTGGTCATGGTCACAGTGCTCCTAGTGATAGTTCCCATTGTGACATTCCCATGCTTATATTCTCCATGGTAACTGTAACCACGGAAATAGTGTCCATGGTGATCATGCTCATGGTGACAGTGCTCATGGTGACAGTGCTCATGGCGACAGTGCCCATAGTGACAGTGCTCATGGCGACAGTGCCCATTGTGACAGTGCCCATGTTTATATTGTCCATGGTGACCGCCATCACTGTTAGAGTGCACACGGTGACCGTGCTCATGGTGATAGTGTTAATGGTGACAATTACCATCGTGACAGTGTCCACAGTGACAGTGCTCATGGTGATCGTGTCCATGGTAACAGTGCTCAGTGTGACAGTGCCCATGGTGACTGTGCTCATGCTGATAGTGCCCGATGTGAGAGTCCCCTGCTTATAATCTCCATGGTCACGGCAATCATGGTAATAGTGCCCATCCTAAACCATACCCATGGTGATAGTGCCCATTGTGACAGTCCCATGGTTATAGGCTCCATGGTGACCGCTACCACAGTAACATTGCTCATGGTGAAGGTGCTCATGGTGACAGTGCTCATGGTGACAATTCCCATGGTGACAATGCTCATGGTAATAGTGCTCATGGTGACTGTGGTCATGGTGACAGTGCAACTGGTGACAGTGCTCATGGTTATGTGCCCATGGTGACAATGCTCATGTTGAGAGTGCTCATGGTGACAGTGCTCTTGCTGACAGTGCCCATGGTGATAGTTCCCACTGTGACACTCCCCAATGTGACAGTGCTCATGGTGACAGTGTACATGGTCACAGTGCTCATGGTGATCGTGCCCATTGTGACATTCCCATGCTTATAGTCTCCATGGTAACCGCAATCACGGAAATAGTGCCCATGGTGACCGTGCTCATGGAGACAGTGCTCAAGGTAACAGTGCCCATGGTGACAGTGCTCATAGTGACAGTGCTCATGGCGACAGTGCACATAGTGAGAGTGCCCCTGGCAACAGTGCTCATGGTGATAGTGCCCATGGTGACAGTACTCATGGTGACAGTGTTCATGGTGATAGTGCTCATGGTCACAATGCTCACAGTGAAAGTGCTCTTTGTGAAATATACTGTGGTGACAGTACCCATAGTGGTATTACCCTTTGTGACACATTTCACGGTGACACTTCCCATGGTGACAGTGCCTATGGTGACAGTGTCCATGGTGACAGTGCTCATGGTGACAGTGCTCATTGTGATAGTGCTCATGGTGATACTGCCCATTGTGACACTGCCCATAGTTATAGTCTCCATGGTGACCGCAATCACAGTAATAGTGCCCATGGTGACCGT
This sequence comes from Kogia breviceps, assembly GCF_026419965.1. Taxonomy (NCBI): domain Eukaryota; kingdom Metazoa; phylum Chordata; class Mammalia; order Artiodactyla; family Physeteridae; genus Kogia; species Kogia breviceps. Next base: position 7,324 of record NW_026711887.1, read on the forward strand.
GATCATGGTGACAGTGCTCATGGTGACAGAGCCCATGGTGATAGTGGCAATGCTGACAGTGCCCATGGTGACAATTCTCATGTTGATATTGTTCATAGTGACAGTGCCCATGGTGATAGTGCTCATGGTGACAGTGCCCATGGCGACAGTGCTCATGGTGACAATGACCATGGTCACAGTGGTCATGGTCACAGTGCTCCTGGTGATAGTTCCCATTGTGACATTCCCATGCTTATATTCTCCATGGTAACCGTAACCACGGAAATAGTGCCCATGGTGATCGTGCTCATTGTGACACTGCTCATGGTGACAGTGCTCATGGTGACAGAGCCCATAGTGACAGTTCCAATGCTGACAGTGCCCATGGTGACATTGCTCATGGTGACAGAATCCATGGTGAAAGGGTCCATTGTTACACTGCCCAATGTGACAGTGCTCTTGGTGACAATGACTATGGTCACAATGCACATGGTCACAGTGCTCATTGTAATAGTGCCCATTGTGATATTCCCATGCTTATAGTCTCCAAGGTAACCGCAATCACAGAAATAGTGCCCATGGTGACAGTGCTCATGGCGACAGTGCCCATACTGAGAGTGCCCATGGCAACAGTGCTCATGGTGAGAGTGCTCATGCTGATAGTGCCCGATGTGAGAGTCCCATGGTTATAATCTCCATGGTCACTGCAATCACGGTAATAGTGCCCATCGTAACCGTACCCATGGTGATAGTGCCCATTGTGACAGTCCCATGGTTATAGTCTCCATGGTAACCGCTACCACGGTAATAATGCCCATGGTGACCGTGCTCATGGTGACAGTGCTCTGTTGACAATTCCCATGGTGACAATGCTCATGGTAATAGTGCTCATGGTGACTGTGGTCATGGTGACAATGCACATGGTAATAGTGTTCATGGTGACTGTGTTCATGGTGACAGTGCCAATGGTGACAGTGCTCATGGTTAAGTGGCCATGGTGACATTGCTCATGCTGATAGTGCTCATGGTGACAGTGCCCATGGTGACAGTTTCCATTGTGACACTGCCCAATGTCACAGTGCTCATGGTGACAGTGACCAGGCTCACAGTGCTCATGGTGATAGTGCCCATTGTGACATTCCCATGCTTATAGTCTCCATGGTAAGTGGAATCACGGAAATAGTGCCCATGGTGACAGTGCTCATGGCGACAGTGCCCATAGTGAGAGTGCCCATGGCGACAGTGCCCATGGCAACAGTGCTCATGGTGATAGTGCCCATGGTGAAACTGCTCATGGTGATAGTACCCATGTTGAGAATGCCCATGGTGACAATGCCCATGGTGAAAGTGTCCATGGTGACAGTGCTCATGGTGATACTGCCTCTTGTGACACTGCACATGGTTATAGTCTCCATGTTGACCGCAATCACAGTTAGAGTGGCCATGGTGACCGTGATCATGGTGACAGTGCTCATGGTGACAGAGCCCATGGTGATAGTTCCAAGGCGGACAGTGCCCATGGTGACAGTTCTAATGGTGGTAGTGCTCATGGTAACATTGCCCATGGTGACATTGCTCATGGTGACAGAGCCCATGGTGACAGGGTCCATTGTTACACTGCCCAATGTGACAGTGCTCTTGGTGACAGTGACTATGGTTACAATGCTCATGGTCACAGTGCCCTTTGTGATGGTGCCCATTGTGACATTCCCATGCCTACAGTCTCCATGGTAACCGCAATCACAGAAATAGTGCCCATGGTGACCGTGCTCATGGTGACAGTGCTCATGGTAACAGTGGCAATGGTGAAAGTGCTCTTAGCGACCGTGCCCATAGTGAGAGTGCCCCTGGCAACAGTGTTCATGGTGATAGTGCCCATAGTGACCGTATTCATGGTGACAGTGCTCATGGTCACAATGCTCACAGTGCAAGTGCTCTTAGTGAAATATACTGTGGTGACAGTACCCATAGTGATAGTACCCTTTGTGACCCTTTTCACGGTGACAGTTCCCATGGTGACAGTGCCCATGGTGACAGTGTCCATGGTGACAGTGCTCATGGTGACAGTGCCCATGGTGAGAGTTCCAATGATGACAATGCCTTTGGTGACAGTTCTCATGGTGATAGTGCTCATGGTCACAGTGCCCATGGCGAAAGTGCTCATGGTGACCATGCTCAAGTTGATAGTGCCCATGGTAAATGGGCCCATGGTGACAGTGCTCATGGTGACAGCGGCAATGCTGACAGTGCCCATGGTGACAGTTCTGATGGTGACAGAGCCCATGGTGACAGTGCTCATGGTGAGAGTGTTCATGGAGCCAGTGTACTTTCTCACAGTGTTCAAGGTGCCCGTGCTCATGGTCACAATGCTCACAGTGATAATGCTCTTAGTGAAATATACCATGCTGACAGTACGCATGGTAATAGTACCCATTGGGACAGAGTTCACGGTGACAGTTCCCTTGGTGAGAGGGCTCATGGTGACAGTGCCCATGGTAACAGTGCTCATGGTGTCAGTGCTAATGGTGAGAGTCCTCGTGATAAAGCCCTTTGTGAGAGTGCCGATGGTTATAGTCACCATGGTGACCGCAATCTCGGTGAAAATGCCCATGGAGACCGTGCTCATGGTGATAGTGCTCATGGTAATAGTACCAATGGTGACGGTTCCCAAGGTGACAGTGCTCATGGTGACAGTACCCATGGTTATATTGCCTACGGTGACAGTGCCCATGGTGACAATTATCACAGTGATAGTTCCCCTTTTGATAGTGCTCATGGTTAGAGTGCTCATGGTGACAGTGCCCACGGTGACAGTGCTCATGGTGAGAGTGCCCGTTGTGACAGTGTCCATGGTTATATTCACCATGTTGACCGCAATCATGGTAATAGTGCCCGTGGTGACAATGCCCATGGTGACAGTGCTCGTGGTGACAGTGCCCATGGAATCAGTGCTCATGGGGAGTGTGTTCATGGTGAAAGTGCTCATGGTCACAATGCTCACAGTGAAAGTGCTCTTTGTGAAATATACTGTGGTGACATTACCCATAGTGATATTATCCTTTGTGACACTTTTAACGGTGACAGTTCCCATGGTGACAGTGCCCATGGTGACAGTGTCCATGGTGACAGTGCTCATAGTGACAGTGCTCATGGCGACAGTGCCCATAGTGAGAGTGCCCCTGGAAACAGTGCTCATGGTGATAGTACTCATGGTGACATTACTCATGGTGACAGTGTTCATGGTGATAGTGCTCATGGTCGCAATGCTCACAGTGAAAGTGCTCTTTGTGAAATATACTGTGGTGACATTACCCATAGTGATATGACCCTTTGTGACACTTTTCACGGTGACAGTTCCCATGGTGACAGTGCCCATGGTGACAGTGTCCATTGTGACAGTGCTCACGGTGATACTGCCTCTTGTGACACTGCCCATAGTTATAGTCTCCATGGTGACCGCAATCACAGTAATAGTGCGCATGGTGACTGTGATCATGGTGACAGTGGTCATGCTGACAGAGCCCATGGTGACACTTCCAATGCTGACAGTGCCCATGGTGACAGTGCCCATGGTGACAGTGCTCATGGTGACAGAGCCCATGGTGATAGGGCCGATTGTGACACTGCCCAATGTGACAGTGCTCATGGTGACAATGACCATGGTCACAGTGCTCATGGTCACAGTGCTCCTGGGGATAGTTCCCATTGTGACATTCCCATGCTTAGATTGTCCATGGTAACCGCAACCACGGAAATAGTGCCCATGGTGATCGTGCTCATGGTTACAGTGCTCATGGCGACAGTGCCCATAGTGACAGTTCTCAAGGTGACAGTGCCCATTGTGACAGTGTCCATGTTTATACTGTCCATGGTGACCACATTCACTGTTATAGGGCACACGGTGACCGTGCTCATGGTGATAGTGCGAATGGTAACACTAACCATGGTGACAGTGGCCACGGTGACAGTGCTCATGGTGATCGTGTCCATGGAGACAGTACTCAGGGAGAAAGTGCCCATGGTGACAGTGCTCATGCTGATAGTGCCCGGTGTGAGAGTCCCATGGTTATAATCTCCATGGTCACTGCAATCACGGTAATAGTGCCCATCGTAACCGTACCCATGGTGATAGTGCCCATTGTGACAGTCCCATGGTTATAGTCTCCATGGTAACCGCTACCACGGTAATAATGTCCATGGTGACCATGCTCATGGTGACAGTGCTCTGTTGACAATTCCCATGGTGACAATGCTCATGGTAATAGTGCTCATGGTGACTGTGGTCATGGTGACAATGCACATGGTAATAGTGTTCATGGTGACTGTGGTCATGGTGACAGTGCCAATGGTGACAGTGCTCATGGTTAAGTGGCCATGGTGACATTGCTCATGCTGATAGTGCTCATGGTGCCAGTGCCCATGGTGACAGTTTCCATTGTGACACTGCCCAATGTCACAGTGCTCATGGTGACAGTGACCAGGCTCACAGTGCTCATGGTGATAGTGCCCATTGTGACATTCCCATGCTTATAGTCTCCATGGTAAGTGGAATCACGGAAATAGTGCCCATGGTGACAGTGCTCATGGCGACAGTGCCCATAGTGAGAGTGCCCATGGCGACAGTCCCCATGGCAACGGTGCTCATGGTGGTAGTGCCCATGGTGAAACGGCTCATGGTGATAGTACCCATGTTGAGAATGCCCATGGTGACAATGCCCATGGTGAAAGTGTCCATGGTGACAGTGCTCATGTTGATACTGCCTCTTGTGACACTGCACATAGTTATAGTCTCCATGGTGACCGCAATCACAGTTAGAGGGGCCATGGTGACTGTGATCATGGTGACAGTGCTCATGGTGACAGAGCCCATGGTGATAGTTCCAAGGCGGACAGTGCCCATGGTGACAGTTCTAATGGTGGTAGTGCTCATGGTAACATTGCCCATGGTGACATTGCTCATGGTTACAGAGCCCATGGTGACAGGGTGCATTGTTACACTACCCAATGTGACAGTGCTCTTGGTGACAGTGACTATGGTTACAATGCTCATGGTCACAGTGCCCTTTGTGATGGTGCCCATTGTGACATTCCCATGCCTATAGTCTCCATGGTAACCGCAATCACAGAAATAGTGCCCATGGTGACCGTGCTCATGGTGACAGTGCTCATGGTAACAGTGGCAATGGTGAAAGTGCTCTTGGCGACCGTGCCCACAGTGAGAGTGCCCCTGTCAACAGTGTTCATGGTGATAGTGCCCATAGTGACAGTATTCATGGTGACAGTGCTCATGGTCACAATGCTCACAGTGCAAGTGCTTTTAGTGAAATATACTGTGGTGACAGTACCCATAGTGATAGTACCCTTTGTGACTGCAATCACGGTAATAGTGCCCATCGTAACCGTACCCATGGTGATAGTGCCCATTGTGACATTCCCATCCTTATAGTCTCCAAGGTAACCGCAATCACGGAAATAGTGCCCATGGTGACCGTGCTCATGGTGACAGTGCTCATGGTAACAGTGCCCATGGTGACAGTGCTCATAGTGACAGTGCTCATGGCGACAGTGCCCATAGTGAGAGTGTCCCTGGAAACAGTGCTCATGGTGATAGTACTCATGGTGACAGTACTCATGGTGACAGTGTTCATGGTGATAGTGCTCATGGTCGCAATGCTCACAGTGAAAGTGCTCTTTGTGAAATATACTGTGGTGACATTACCCATAGTGATATGACCCTTTGTGACACTTTTCACGGTGACAGTTCCCATGGTGACAGTGCTCATGGTGACAGTGCTCATGGTGACCGTGCTCATGGAAAGATTGCTCATGGTGACAGTGCTCATTGTGATAGTGCTCATGGTGATACTGCACATTGTGACACTGCCGAGGGTTATAGTCTCCATGGTGACCGCAATCAATGTGATAGTTCCCATGGGGACTGGGCACATGGTGACAGTGCCCATGGTGACATTTCTCATGGTGATATTGTTCATAGTGACAATGCCCATGGTGATAGTTGTCATGGTGACAGTGCCCATGGTGACAGTGCTCATGGTGACAGAGCCCATGGCGACAGGCCCGATTGTGACACTGCCCAATGTGACATGGTCACATTGGTCATGGTCACAGTGCTCCTAGTGATAGTTCCCATTGTGACATTCCCATGCTTATATTCTCCATGGTAACTGTAACCACGGAAATAGTGTCCATGGTGATCATGCTCATGGTGACAGTGCTCATGGTGACAGTGCTCATGGCGACAGTGCCCATAGTGACAGTGCTCATGGCGACAGTGCCCATTGTGACAGTGTCCATGTTTATATTGTCCATGGTGACCGCCATCACTGTTAGAGTGCACACGGTGACCGTGCTCATGGTGATAGTGTTAATGGTGACAATTACCATCGTGACAGTGTCCACGGTGACAGTGCTCATAGCGATCATTTCCATGGTGACAGTGCTCAGTGTGACAGTGCCCATGGTGACAGTGACCATGGTCACAGTGCTCATGGTGATAGTGCCCATGGTGACAGTGCTCATAGTGACAGAGCTCATGGCGACAGTGCCCATAGTCACAATGCTCACAGTGAAAGTGGTCTTTGTGAAATATACAGTGGTGACAGTACCCATAGTGATATTATCCTTTGTTACACTTTTCACTGTGACAGTTCCCATGGTGACAGTGCCCAGGGTGACAGTGTCCATGGTGACAGTGCTCATGGTGAGAGTGCTCATGGAAAGATTGCTCATGGTGACAGTGCTCATTGTGATAGTGCTCATGGTGATACTGCACATTGTGACACTGCCCATGGTTATAGTCTCCATGGTGACCGCAATCAAAGTAATAGTTCCCATGGTGACCGTGATCATGGTGACAGTGCTCATGGTGACAGAGCCCATGGTGACAGTTCCAATGCTGACTGTGCCCATGGCGACACTGATCATGGTGACACTGATCAAGGTGATAGTGCCCATGGTGACTGGGCCCATGGTGACAGTGGCAAGGCTGACAGTGCCCTTGATGACAGTTCTCATGGTGATATTGCTCATAGTGACAGTGCCCATGGTGATAGTGCTCATGGTGACAGTTCCCATGGTAACAGTGCTCATGGTGATAGTGTCCATGGTGAAAGTGCTAAGGGTGACAGTGCCCATGGTGACAGTGCTCATGCTGATAGTGCCCGATGTGAGAGTCCCATGGTTATAATCTGAAAGGTCACTGCAATCACGGTAATAGTGCCCATCGTAACCGTACCCATGGTGATAGTGCCCATTGTGACAGTCCCATGGTTATAGTCTCCATGGTAACTGCTACCACGGTAATAATGCCCATGGTGACCGTGCTCATGGTGACAGTGCTCTGTTGACAATTCCCATGGTGACAATGCTCATGGTAATAGTGCTCATGGTGACTGTGGTCATGGTGACAATGCACATGGTAATAGTGTTCATGGTGACTGTGGTCATGGTGACAGTGCCAATGGTGACAGTGCTCATGGTTAAGTGGCCATGGTGACATTGCTCATGCTGATAGTGCTCATGGTGACAGTGCCCATGGTGACAGTTTCCATTGTGACACTGCCCAATGTCACAGTGCTCATGGTGACAGTGACCAGGCTCACAGTGCTCATGGTGATAGTGCCCATTGTGACATTCCCATGCTTATAGTCTCCATGGTAAGTGGAATCACGGAAATAGTGCCCATGGTGACAGTGCTCATGGCGACAGTGCCCATAGTGAGAGTGCCCATGGCGACAGTGCCCATGGCAACAATTCTCATGGTGATAGTGCCCATGGTGAAACTGCTCATGGTGATAGTACCTATGTTGAGAATGCCCATGGTGACAATGCCCATGGTGAAAGTGTCCATGGTGACAGTGCTCATGGTGATACTGCCTCTTGTGACACTGCACATGGTTATAGTCTCCATGGTGACCGCAATCACAGTTAGAGTGGCCATGGTGACTGTGATCATGGTGACAGTGCTCATGGTGACAGAGCCCATGGTGATAGTTCCAAGGCGGACAGTGCCCATGGTGACAGTTCTAATGGTGTTAGTGCTCATGGTAACATTGCCCATGGTGACATTGCTCATGGTGACAGGGTCCATTGTTACACTGCCCAATGTGACAGTGCTCTTGGTGACAGTGACTATGGTTACAATGCTCATGGTCACAGTGCCCTTTGTGATGGTGCCCATTGTGACATTCCCATGCCTATAGTCTCCATGGTAACCGCAATCACAGAAATAGTGCCCATGGTGACCGTGCTCATGGTGACAGTGCTCATGGTAACAGTGGCAATGGTGAAAGTGCTCTTGGCGACCGTGCCCATAGTGAGAGTGCCCCTGTCAACAGTGTTCATGGTGATAGTGCCCATAGTGACAGTATTCATGGTGACAGTGCTCATGGTCACAATGCTCAGAGTGCAAGTGCTCTTAGTGAAATATACTGTGGTGACAGTACCCATAGTGATAGTACCCTTTGTGACCCTTTTCACGGTGACAGTTCCCATGGTGACAGTGCCCATGGTGACAGTGTCCATGGTGACAGTGCTCATGGAGACAGTGCCCATGGTGAGAGTTCCAATGATGACAATGCCTTTGGTGACAGTTCTCATGGTGATAGTGCTCATGGTCACAGTGCCCATGGCGAAAGTGCTCATGGTGACCATGCTCAAGTTGATAGTGCCCATGGTAAATGGGCCCATGGTGACAGTGCTCATGGTGACAGCGGCAATGCTGACAGTGCCCATGGTGACAGTTCTGATGGTGACAGAGCCCATGGTGACAGTGCTCATGGTGAGAGTGTTCATGGAGCCAGTGTACTTTCTCACAGTGTTCAAGGTGCCCGTGCTCATGGTCACAATGCTCACAGTGATAATGCTCTTAGTGAAATATACCATGCTGACAGTACGCATGGTAATAGTACCCATTGGGACAGAGTTCACGGTGACAGTTCCCTTGGTGAGAGGGCTCATGGTGACAGTGCCCATGGTAACAGTGCTCATGGTGACAGTGCTAATGGTGAGAGTTCTCGTGATAAAGCCCTTTGTGAGAGTGCCGATGGTTATAGTCACCATGGTGACCGCAATCTCGGTGAAAATGCCCATGGAGACCGTGCTCATGGTGATAGTGCTCATGGTAATAGTACCAATGGTGACGGTTCCCAAGGTGACAGTGCTCATGGTGACAGTACCCATGGTTATATTGCCTACGGTGACAGTGCCCATGGTGACAATTATCACAGTGATAGTTCCCCTTTTGATAGTGCTCATGGTTAGAGTGCTCATGGTGACAGTGCCCACGGTGACAGTGCTCATGGTGAGAGTGCCCGTTGTGACAGTGTCCATGGTTATATTCACCATGTTGACCGCAATCATGGTAATAGTGCCCGTGGTGACAATGCCCATGGTGACAGTGCTCGTGGTGACAGTGCCCATGGAAACAGTGCTCATGGGGAGTGTGTTCATGGTGATAGTGCTCATGGTCACAATGCTCACAGTGAAAGTGCTCTTTGTGAAATATACTGTGGTGACAGTACCCATAGTGATATTATCCTTTGTGACACTTTTCACGGTGACAGTTCCCATGGTGACAGTGCCCATGGTGACAATGCTCATGGTAATAGTGCTCATGGTGACTGTGGTCATGGTGACAGTGCCAATGGTGACAGTGCTCCTGGTTAAGTGCCCATGGTGACATTGCTCATGCTGACAGTGCTCATGGTGACAGTGCTCTTGGTGACAGTGCCCATGGTGACAGTTCACACTGTGACACTGCCCAATGTGACAGTGCTCATGGTAACAGTGTCCATGGTCACACTGCTCATGGTCACAGTGCTCATGGGGATAGTGCCCATTGTGACATTCCCATGTATATACTCTCCATGATAACCACAGTCACGGAAATAGTGCCCATGGTGACCGTGCCCATGGTGACAGTTCTCATGGTAACAGTGCCCATGGTGACAGTACTCACAGTGACAGTGCTCATGGCGACAGTTCCCATAGTGAGAGTTCCCCTGGCAACAGTGCTCATGGTGATAGTGCCCATGGTGACAGTACTCATGGTGAAACTGTTCATGGTGATAGTGCTCATGGTCACAATGCTGACAGTGAAAGTGCTCTTAGTGAAATATACTGTGGTGACATTACTCATAGTGATAGTACCCTTTGTGACTCTTTTCACGGTGACAGTTCCCATGGTGACAGTGCCCATGGTGACAGTGTCCATGGTGACAGTGCTCATGGTGACAGTGCTCATTGTGATAGTGCTCATGGTGATACTGCCCATTGTGACACTGCCCATGGTTATAGTCTCCATGGTGACCGCAATCACAGTAATATTGCCCATGGTGCACGTGATCATGGTGACAGTGCTCATGGTGACAGTTCTAATGGTGAGAGTGCTCATGGTAACAGTGCCCATGGTGACATTGCTCATGGTGACAGAGCCCATGGTGACAGGGTCCATTGTTACACTGCCTAATGTGACATTGCTCTTGGTGACAGTGACTATGGTCACAATGCTCATGGTCACAGTGCTCATTGTAATAGTGCCCATTGTGACATTCCCATACTTATAGTCTCCATGGTAAGTGGAATCACGGAAATAGTGCCCATGGTGACAGTGCTCATGGCGACAGTGCCCATAGTGAGAGTGCCCATGGCAACAGTGCTCATGGTGATAGTGCCCAGGGTGAAACTGCTCATGGTGACAGTACCAATGGTGAGAATGCCCATGGTGACAATGCCCATGGTGACAGTGTCAACTGTGACAGTTCGCATGGATATAATCTCCATGGTGACGGCAATCACGGAAATAGTGCCCATTTTCACCGTTATCATGGTGACAATGCTCACGGTGACAGTGCCCATGAAAACAGTGCTCATGGTGACAGTGCTCATTGTGAAAGTGCTCATGGTGATACTGCCCATGGTGACTGGGCACATGCTGACAGTGCCCATGGAGACAGTTCTCATGGTGATATTGCTCATAGCGACACTACCTATGGTGGTAGTTCTCATGGTGAGAGTGCCCATGGTGACAGTGCTCATGGTGACAGAGCCCATGGTGATAGGGCCGATTGTGACACTGCCCAATGTGACAGTGTTCATGGGGACAAGGACCATGGTCACTGTGCTCCTGGTGATATTTCCCAGTGTGACATTCCATGCTTATATTCTCCATGGTAACCGGAACCACGGAAATAGTGCCCATGGTGATCATGCTCATGGTGACAGTGCTCATGGTGACAGTGTTCATTGTGATAGTGCTCATGGTGATACTGCACATGGTGACTGGGCACATGGTGACAGTGCTCATGCTGATAGTGCCCGATGTGAGAGTCCCATGGTTATAATCTCCATGGTCACTGCAATCACGGTAATAGTGCCCATCGTAACCGTACCCATGGTGATAGTGCCCATTGTGACAGTCCCATGGTTATAGTCTCCATGGTAACCGCTACCACGGTAATAATGCCCATGGTGACCGTGCTCATGGTGACAGTGCTCTGTTGACAATTCCCATGGTGACAATGCTCATGGTAATAGTGCTCATGGTGACTGTGGTCATGGTGACAATGCACATGGTAATAGTGTTCATGGTGACTGTGGTCATGGTGACAGTGCCAATGGTGACAGTGCTCATGGTTAAGTCCCCATGGTGACAATGCTCATGGTGATAGTGCTCATGGTGACAGTGCCCATGGTGACAGTTTCCATTGTGACACTGCCCAATGTCACAGTGCTCATTGTGACAGTGACCAGGCTCACAGTGCTCATGGTGATAGTGCCCATTGTGACATTCCCATCCTTATAGTCTCCACGGTAACCGCAATCACAGAAATAGTGCCCATGGTGACCGTGCTCATGGTGACAGTGCTCATGGTAACAGTGCCCATGGTGACAGTGCTCATAGTGACAGTGCTCATGGCGACAATGCCCATAGTGAGAGTGCCCCTGGAAACAGTGCTCATGGTGATGGTACTCATGGTGACAGTTCTCATGGTGACAGTGTTCATGGTGATAGTGCTCATGGTCGCAATGCTCACAGTGAAAGTGCTCTTTGTGAAATATACTGTGGTGACATTACCCATAGTGATATGACCCTTTGTGACACTTTTCACGGTGACAGTTCCCATGGTGACAGTGCCCATGGTGACAGTGTCCATGGTGACAGTGCTCATGGTGACAGTGCTCATGGTGACCGTGCTCATGGAAAGATTGCTCATGGTGACAGTGCTCATTGTGATAGTGCTCATGGTGATACTGCACATTGTGACACTGCCGAGGGTTATAGTCTCCATGGTGACCGCAATCAAAGTGATAGTTCCCATGGGGACTGGGCACATGGTGACAGTGCCCATGGTGACATTTCTCATGGTGATATTGTTCATAGTGACAATGCCCATGGTGATAGTTGTCATGGTGACAGTGCCCATGGTGACAGTGCTCATGGTGACAGAGCCCATGGCGACAGGCCCGTTTTGAAACTGCCCAATCTGACATGGTCACATTGGTCATGGTCACAGTGCTCCTAGTGATAGTTCCCATTGTGACATTCCCATGCTTATATTCTCCATGGTAACTGTAACCACGGAAATAGTGTCCATGGTGATCATGCTCATGGTGACAGTGCTCATGGTGACAGTGCTCATGGCGACAGTGCCCATAGTGACAGTGCTCATGGCGACAGTGCCCATTGTGACAGTGTCCATGTTTATATTGTCCATGGTGAGCGCCATCACTGTTAGAGTGCACACGGTGACCGTGCTCATGGTGATAGTGTTAATGGTGACAATTACCATCGTGACAGTGTCCACGGTGACAGTGCTCATAGTGATCGTTTCCATGGTGACAGTGCTCGTCGTGACAGTGTTCATGCTGATAGTGCCCGATGTGAAAATCCTATGGTTATAATCTACATGGTCACTGCCATCACGGTAATAGGGCCCATCGTAACCATACCCATGGTGATAGTGCCCATTGTGACAGTCCCATGGTTATAGTCTCCATGGTGACCGCTACCACGGTAATATGGAACACGGTGACCATGCTCATGGTGACAGTGCTCATGGTGACAATTCCCATGGTGACAATGCTCATGGTAATAGTGCTCATGATTACTGTGGTCATGGTGACAGTGCCAATGGTGACAGTGCTCATGGTTTAGTGCCCATGGTGACATTGCTCATGCTGACAGTGCTCATGGTGACAGTGCTCTTGGTGACAGTGCCCATGGTGACAGTTCACATTGTAACACTGCCCAATGTGACAGTGCTCATGTTAACAGTGTCCATGGTCACAGTGCTCATGGGGATAGTGCTCATTGTGACATTCCCATGTATATACTCTCCATGATAACCACAGTCACGGAAATAGTGCCCATGGTGACCGTGCTCATGGTGACAGTTCTCATGGTAACAGTGCCCATGGTGACAGTACTCACAGTGACAGTGCTCATGGCGACAGTTCCCATAGTGAGAGTTCCCCTGGCAATAGTGCTCATGGTGATAGTGCCCATGGTGACAGTACTCATGGTGAAACTGTTCATGGTGATAGTGCTCATGGTCACAATGCTGACAGTGAAAGTGCTCTTAGTGAAATATACTGTGGTGACAGTACCCATAGTGATAGTACCCTTTGTGACTCTTTTCACGGTGACAGTTCCCATGGTTACAGTGCCCATGGTGACAGTGTCCATGGTGACAGTGCTCATGGTGACAGTGCTCATTGTGATAGTGCTCATGGTGATACTGCCCATTGTGACACTGCCCATGGTTATAGTCTCCATGGTGACCGCAATCACAGTAATATTGCCCATGGTGCCCGTGATCATGGTGACAGTGCTCATGGTGACAGAGCCCATGGTGACAGTTCCAATGCTGACAGTGCCCATGGTGACAGTTCTAATGGTGATAGTGCTCATGGTAACAGTGCCCATGGTGACATTGCTCATGGTGACAGAGCCCATGGTGACAGGGTCCATTGTTACACCGCCCAATGTGACAGTGCTCTTGGTGACAGTGACTATGGTCACAATGCTCATGGTCACAGTGCTCATTGTGATAGTGCCCATTGTGACATTCCCATGCTTATAGTCTCCATGGTAAGTGGAATCACGGAAATAGTGCCCATGGTGACAGTGCTCATGGCGACAGTGCCCATAGTGAGAGTGCCCATGGCGACAGTGCTCATGGTGAGAGTGCCCATGGTGAAACTGCTCATGGTGACAGTACCCATGGTGAGAATGCCCATGGTGACAATGCCCATGGTGAGAATGTCCATTGTGACAGTTCACATGGTTATAATCTCCATGGTGACCGCAATCACGGTAATAGTGCCCATGGTGACCGTTATCATGGTGACAATGCTCATGGTGACAGTGCCCGTGGAAACAGTGCTCATGGTGACAGTGCTCATTGTGATAGTGCTCATGGTGATAGTGCCCATGGCGACTGGGCACATGTTGACAGTGCTCATGGTGACAGTGCCCATGGTGACAGTTCTCATGGTGATATTTCTCATAGTGACAGTGCCCATGGTGATAGTGCTCATGGTGAGAGTCCCCATGGTGACAGTGCTCATGGTGACAGAGCCCATGGAGATAGGGCCGATTGTGACACTGCCCAATGTGACAGTGCTCATGGTGACAATGACCATGGTCACAGTGCTCATGGTCACAGTGCTCCTGGGGATAGTTCCCATTGTGACATTCCCATGCTTAGATTCTCCATGGTAACCGCAACCACGGAAATAGTGCCCATGGTGATCGTGCTCATGGTTACACTGCTCATGGCGACAGTGCCCATAGTGACAGTTCTCAAGGTGACAGTGCCCTTTGTGACAGTGTCCATGTTTATACTGTCCATGGTGACCACATTCACTGTTATAGTGCACACGGTGACCGTGCTCATGGTGATAGTGCGAATGGTGACATTAACCATGGTGACAGTGGCCACGGTGACAGTGCTCATGGTGATCGTGTCCATGGAGACAGTTCTCAGGGTGAAAGTGCCCATGGTGACAGTGCTCATGCTGATAGTGCCCGATGTGAGAGTCCCATGGTTATAATCTCCAGGGTCACTGCAATCACGGTAATAGTGCCCATCCTAACCATACCCATGGTGATAGTGCCCATTGTGACAGTCCTATGGTTATAGTCTCCATGGTTACCGCTACCACGGTAATAGTGCCCATGATGACCATGCTCATGGTAACAGTGCTCATGGTGACAATTCCCATGGTGACAGTCCTCATGGTAATAGTGTTCATGGTGACTGTGGTCATGGTGACAGTGCCCATGGTGACAGTGCTCATCGTTCAGTACCCATGGTGACATTGCTCATGCTGATAGTGCTCATGGTGACAGTGCTCTCGGTGACAGTGCCCATGGTGACAGTTCCCATTGTGACACTGCCCAGTGTGACAGTGCTCATGGTGACAGTGACCATGGTCACAGTGCTCATGGTGATAGTGCCCATGGTGACAGTGCTCATAGTGACAGATCTCATGGCGACAGTGCCCATAGTCACAATGCTCACAGTGAAAGTGGTCTTTGTGAAATATACGGTGGTGACAGTACCCATAGTGATATTATCCTTTGTGACACTTTTCACGGTGACAGTTCCCATGGTGACAGTGCCCAGGGTGACAGTGTCCATGGTGACAGTGCTCATGGTGAGAGTGCTCATGGAAAGATTGCTCATGGTGACAGTGCTCATTGTGATAGTGCTCATGGTGATACTGCACATTGTGACACTGCCCATGGTTATAGTCTCCATGGTGACCGCAATCAAAGTAATAGTTCCCATGGTGACCGTGATCATGGTGACAGTGCTCATGGTGACAGAGCCCATGGTGACAGTTCCAATGCTGACTGTGCCCATGGCGACACTGATCATGGTGACACGGATCAAGGTGATAGTGCCCATGGTGACTGGGCCCATGGTGACAGTGGCAAGGCTGACAGTGCCCATGATGACAGTTCTCATGGTGATATTGCTCATAGTGACAGTGCCCATGGTGATAGTGCTCATGGTGACAGTTCCCATGGTAACAGTGCTCATGGTGATAGTGTCCATGGTGACAGTGCTAAGGGTGACAATGCCCATGGTGACAGTGCTCATGCTGATAGTGCCCGATGTGAGAGTCCCATGGTTATAATCTGAAAGGTCACTGCAATCACGGTAATAGTGCCCATCGTAACCGTACCCATGGTGATAGTGCCCATTGTGACAGTCCCAAGGTTATAGTCTCCATGTTGACCGCTACCACGGGAATAGTGCCCATGGTGACCGTGCTCATGGTGACAGTGCTCTTGGTGACAATTCCCATGGTGGCAATGCTCATGGTAATAGTGCTCATGGTGACTGTGGTCATGGTGACACTGCTCAAGGTGATATTGCCCAAGGTGACTGGGCCCATGGTGACAGTGCTCCAGGTGACAGACCCCATGTTGACAGTGGCAATGCTGACACTGCCCATGGTGACAGTTCTCATGGTGATATTGCTCATAGTGATAGTTCCCATGGTGACAGTGCCCTTGGTGACAGTTCTCATGGTGACAGTGCTCAAGGATATAGTGCCGATTTTGACAGTCCCATGGTTATAGTCTCCATGGTGACCGCAATCAAGGTAATAGTGCACACGGTGACTGTGCTCATGGTGACAATGGCCATGGTGACCGTGCTCATGCTGAGAGTGTTCATGGTGACAGTGTACTTGGTGACAGTGTTCATGGTGACTGTGCTCATCGTCATAATGCTCAAAGTGAAAGGGCTCTTAGTGAAATATACTGTGGTGACAGTACCCATAGTGATAGTACCCTTTGTGACACTTTTCATGGTGACAGTTCCCATGGTGACAGTGCCCATGGTGACAGTGTCCATGGTGACAGTGCTCACGGTGATACTGCCTCTTGTGACACTGCCCATGGTTATAGTCTCCATGGTGACCGCAATCAAAGTGATAGTTCCCATGGGGACTGGGCACATGGTGACAGTGCCCATGGTGACATTTCTCATGGTGATATTGTTCATAGTGACAATGCCCATGGTGATAGTTGTCATGGTGACAGTGCCCATGGTGACAGTGCTCATGGTCACAGAGCCCATGGCGACAGGCCCGTTTTGAAACTGCCCAATCTGACATGGTCACATTGGTCATGGTCACAGTGCTCCTAGTGATAGTTCCCATTGTGACATTCCCATGCTTATATTCTCCATGGTAACTGTAACCACGGAAATAGTGTCCATGGTGATCATGCTCATGGTGATAGTGCTCATGGTGACAGTGCTCATGGCGACAGTGCCCATAGTGACAGTGCTCATGGCGACAGTGCCCATTGTGACAGTGTCCATGTTTATATTGTCCATGGTGAGCGCCATCACTGTTAGAGTGCACACGGTGACCGTGCTCATGGTGATAGTGTTAATGGTGACAATTACCATCGTGACAGTGTCCACGGTGACAGTGCTCATAGTGATCGTTTCCATGGTGACAGTGCTCGTCGTGACAGTGTTCATGCTGATAGTGCCCGATGTGAAAATCCTATGGTTATAATCTACATGGTCACTGCCATCACGGTAATAGGGCCCATCGTAACCATACCCATGGTGATAGTGCCCATTGTGACAGTCCCATGGTTATAGTCTCCATGGTGACCGCTACCACGGTAATATGGAACACGGTGACCATGCTCATGGTGACAGTGCTCATGGTGACAATTCCCATGGTGACAATGCTCATGGTAATAGTGCTCATGATGACTGTGGTCATGGTGACAGTGCCAATGGTGACAGTGCTCATGGTTTAGTGCCCATGGTGACATTGCTCATGCTGACAGTGCTCATGGTGACAGTGCTCTTGGTGACAGTGCCCATGGTGACAGTTCACATTGTAACACTGCCCAATGTGACAGTGCTCATGTTAACAGTGTCCATGGTCACAGTGCTCATGGGGATAGTGCTCATTGTGACATTCCCATGTATATACTCTCCATGATAACCACAGTCACGGAAATAGTGCCCATGGTGACCGTGCTCATGGTGACAGTTCTCATGGTAACAGTGCCCATGGTGACAGTACTCACAGTGACAGTGCTCATGGCGACAGTTCCCATAGTGAGAGTTCCCCTGGCAATAGTGCTCATGGTGATAGTGCCCATGGTGACAGTACTCATGGTGAAACTGTTCATGGTGATAGTGCTCATGGTCACAATGCTGACAGTGAAAGTGCTCTTAGTGAAATATACTGTGGTGACAGTACCCATAGTGATAGTACCCTTTGTGACTCTTTTCACGGTGACAGTTCCCATGGTTACAGTGCCCATGGTGACAGTGTCCATGGTGACAGTGCTCATGGTGACAGTGCTCATTGTGATAGTGCTCATGGTGATACTGCCCATTGTGACACTGCCCATGGTTATAGTCTCCATGGTGACCGCAATCACAGTAATATTGCCCATGGTGCCCGTGATCATGGTGACAGTGCTCATGGTGACAGAGCCCATGGTGACAGTTCCAATGCTGACAGTGCCCATGGTGACAGTTCTAATGGTGATAGTGCTCATGGTAACAGTGCCCATGGTGACATTGCTCATGGTGACAGAGCCCATGGTGACAGGGTCCATTGTTACACCGCCCAATGTGACAGTGCTCTTGGTGACAGTGACTATGGTCACAATGCTCATGGTCACAGTGCTCATTGTGATAGTGCCCATTGTGACATTCCCATGCTTATAGTCTCCATGGTAAGTGGAATCACGGAAATAGTGCCCATGGTGACAGTGCTCATGGCGACAGTGCCCATAGTGAGAGTGCCCATGGCGACAGTGCTCATGGTGAGAGTGCCCATGGTGAAACTGCTCATGGTGACAGTACCCATGGTGAGAATGCCCATGGTGACAATGCCCATGGTGAGAATGTCCATTGTGACAGTTCACATGGTTATAATCTCCATGGTGACCGCAATCACGGTAATAGTGCCCATGGTGACCGTTATCATGGTGACAATGCTCATGGTGACAGTGCCCGTGGAAACAGTGCTCATGGTGACAGTGCTCATTGTGATAGTGCTCATGGTGATAGTGCCCATGGCGACTGGGCACATGTTGACAGTGCTCATGGTGACAGTGCCCATGGTGACAGTTCTCATGGTGATATTTCTCATAGTGACAGTGCCCATGGTGATAGTGCTCATGGTGAGAGTCCCCATGGTGACAGTGCTCATGGTGACAGAGCCCATGGAGATAGGGCCGATAGTGACACTGCCCAATGTGACAGTGCTCATGGTGACAATGACCATGGTCACAGTGCTCATGGTCACAGTGCTCCTGGGGATAGTTCCCATTGTGACATTCCCATGCTTAGATTCTCCATGGTAACCGCAACCACGGAAATAGTGCCCATGGTGATCGTGCTCATGGTTACACTGCTCATGGCGACAGTGCCCATAGTGACAGTTCTCAAGGTGACAGTGCCCTTTGTGACAGTGTCCATGTTTATACTGTCCATGGTGACCACATTCACTGTTATAGTGCACACGGTGACCGTGCTCATGGTGATAGTGCGAATGGTGACATTAACCATGGTGACAGTGGCCACGGTGACAGTGCTCATGGTGATCGTGTCCATGGAGACAGTTCTCAGGGTGAAAGTGCCCATGGTGACAGTGCTCATGCTGATAGTGCCCGATGTGAGAGTCCCATGGTTATAATCTCCAGGGTCACTGCAATCACGGTAATAGTGCCCATCCTAACCATACCCATGGTGATAGTGCCCATTGTGACAGTCCTATGGTTATAGTCTCCATGGTTACCGCTACCACGGTAATAGTGCCCATGATGACCATGCTCATGGTAACAGTGCTCATGGTGACAATTCCCATGGTGACAGTCCTCATGGTAATAGTGTTCATGGTGACTGTGGTCATGGTGACAGTGCCCATGGTGACAGTGCTCATCGTTCAGTACCCATGGTGACATTGCTCATGCTGATAGTGCTCATGGTGACAGTGCTCTCGGTGACAGTGCCCATGGTGACAGTTCCCATTGTGACACTGCCCAGTGTGACAGTGCTCATGGTGACAGTGACCATGGTCACAGTGCTCATGGTGATAGTGCCCATGGTGACAGTGCTCATAGTGACAGATCTCATGGCGACAGTGCCCATAGTCACAATGCTCACAGTGAAAGTGGTCTTTGTGAAATATACGGTGGTGACAGTACCCATAGTGATATTATCCTTTGTGACACTTTTCACGGTGACAGTTCCCATGGTGACAGTGCCCAGGGTGACAGTGTCCATGGTGACAGTGCTCATGGTGAGAGTGCTCATGGAAAGATTGCTCATGGTGACAGTGCTCATTGTGATAGTGCTCATGGTGATACTGCACATTGTGACACTGCCCATGGTTATAGTCTCCATGGTGACCGCAATCAAAGTAATAGTTCCCATGGTGACCGTGATCATGGTGACAGTGCTCATGGTGACAGAGCCCATGGTGACAGTTCCAATGCTGACTGTGCCCATGGCGACACTGATCATGGTGACACGGATCAAGGTGATAGTGCCCATGGTGACTGGGCCCATGGTGACAGTGGCAAGGCTGACAGTGCCCATGATGACAGTTCTCATGGTGATATTGCTCATAGTGACAGTGCCCATGGTGATAGTGCTCATGGTGACAGTTCCCATGGTAACAGTGCTCATGGTGATAGTGTCCATGGTGACAGTGCTAAGGGTGACAATGCCCATGGTGACAGTGCTCATGCTGATAGTGCCCGATGTGAGAGTCCCATGGTTATAATCTGAAAGGTCACTGCAATCACGGTAATAGTGCCCATCGTAACCGTACCCATGGTGATAGTGCCCATTGTGACAGTCCCAAGGTTATAGTCTCCATGTTGACCGCTACCACGGGAATAGTGCCCATGGTGACCGTGCTCATGGTGACAGTGCTCTTGGTGACAATTCCCATGGTGGCAATGCTCATGGTAATAGTGCTCATGGTGACTGTGGTCATGGTGACACTGCTCAAGGTGATATTGCCCAAGGTGACTGGGCCCATGGTGACAGTGCTCCAGGTGACAGACCCCATGTTGACAGTGGCAATGCTGACACTGCCCATGGTGACAGTTCTCATGGTGATATTGCTCATAGTGATAGTTCCCATGGTGACAGTGCCCTTGGTGACAGTTCTCATGGTGACAGTGCTCAAGGATATAGTGCCGATTTTGACAGTCCCATGGTTATAGTCTCCATGGTGACCGCAATCAAGGTAATAGTGCACACGGTGACTGTGCTCATGGTGACAATGGCCATGGTGACCGTGCTCATGCTGAGAGTGTTCATGGTGACAGTGTACTTGGTGACAGTGTTCATGGTGACTGTGCTCATCGT
>NW_026711888.1:0-28659 GCF_026419965.1 Kogia breviceps
GCATGTGTGCATACTAGAATGTTCCAAAGGAAATAGCATGTGCAAAGGCTCAGAGGTAAGAGACAGCAGGACACATTCATGGAACAGCAAGTAGTTCCATGGCTGGCCGGTGCAGGTCAAGAGGGAAAATGAAAGTGTTGTGGTTAAAGATAGCAGTCAGACCTTGAGGGACCTTGGAAGCCATACTATCAAAGGCATGAGGAGCCAACTAAAGACTTGTAAGCCCCACATCAAACTGATGCTTCTGCATAGTAAAGGAAACCATTGCCAAAATGAAAAGGCAGCGTACTGAGCTGAAGAAGATATTTGTAAATCACATCCTGTCATCCCTCAAAGTTCAAGGGGGATTTGATCCAGGACCCCCCTCGGATACCAAAATCCACAGGCTAGAGTCTCTTATAGAAAATGGAATAGTATTTGCATAAAACCCATGCACATTCTCCTATATACAGTAAAAATCATCTCTAGATTACTTATAATTCCTTATACTATGTAAATAGTTGTAAATGCAATGTAAATGCTATGTAGGTACTTCAAGTTTTGCTATGGTGAATTTTCTGGAATTTTTTAAAATTATTTTTTATCCATAGTTGATTGAATACACAGATGCATAACCCATGGATATGGAGGACTGAATGTATCCAATAAGGGGTTGATACCCAATATACGTAAAGAATTCAAAAAATTCAATAACAAAAAACAAACAACCCAATTAAAAACTGGGGAGAGGATCTGAATAGACATTGTTCCAAAGAAGACAAGCAGATGGCCAAGAGGCACATGAAAAGATGTCCAACATCACTAATTATTATGGAAATTTAAATCCAAACCACAATGAGATGTCCCCTTACAACTGCAGAATAGCTAGCATGGGAGATTGGTTCAAGATGGCGGAGTAGAAGGACATGCTCTCACTCCCCCTTACAAGAACACCAGAATCACAACTAACTGCTGAACAATCATCGACAAGAAGACACTGAAACTCACCAAAAAAGATACCCCACATCCAAAGACAAAGGAGAAGCCACAATGAGATGGTAGGAGGGGTGCAATCACAATAAAATCAAATCCCATAACTGCTGGGTAGATGACTTACAAACTGGAGAACTCTTATACCACAGAAGCCCACCCACTGGAGTGAAGGTTCTGAGCCCCACGTCAGGCTTCCCAATCTGGGGGTCCGGCAACGGGAGGAGGAATTCCTAGAGAATCAGACTTTGAACTAGTGAGATTTGATTGCAGGACTTTGACAAGAATGGGGGAAACAGAGACTCCACTCTTGGAGGCACACACACAGTAGTGTGCGCATCGGGACCCAGGGAAGGAGTAGTGACCCCATAGGAGACTGAACCAGACCTACCTGCTAGGGTTGGAGGGTCTCCCGCAGAGGTGGGGGGTGGCTCTGTCTCACTGTGAGGACAAGGACACTGGCAGCAGAAGTTCTGGGAAGTACTCCTAGGTGTGAGCCCTCCAAGAGTCAGCCATTAGCCCCACCAAAGAGCCCAGGTATTCTCCAGTGTTGGGTCACCTCAGGCCAAACAACCAGCAGGGAGGGAACCCAACTCAACCCATCAGCAGTCAACTGGATTAAACTTTTACTGAGCTCTGCCCACCAAAGCAATAGCCAGGTCTACCCACCACCAGTCCCTCCCATCAGGACACTTGCCCAAGCCTCTTAGATAGACTCATCCACCAGAGGGCACACAGCAGAAGCAAGAAGAACTACAATCCTGCAGCCTGTGGAACAAAAACCACATTCACAGAAAGATAGACAAGATGAAAAGGCAGAGGGCTATGTACCAGATGAAGAAACAAAATAAAACCCCAGAAAAATAACTAAATGAACTGGAGATAGGCAACCTTCCAGAAAAAGAATTCAGAATAATGATAGTGAAGATGATCCAGGACCTCGGAAAAAGAACGGAGGCAAAGATGGAGAAGATGCAAGAAATGTTCAACAAAGACGTAGAAGAATTAAAGAACAAACAAACAGAGATGAACAATACAATAACTGAAATGAAAACTACACTAGAAGGAATCAATAGCAGAATAACTGAGGCAGAAGAACAGGTAAGTGACCTGGAAGACAGAATGGTGGAATTCACTGCTGTGGAACAGCATACAGAAAAGAGAATAAAAAGAAATGAAGACAGCCTAAAAGACCTCTGGGACAACATTAAACACCACAACATTCACATTATAGGGGTCCCAGAAGGAGAAGAGAGAGAGGAAGGACCCAAGAAACTTTTGAAGAGATTATAGTCGAAAACTTCCCTAACATGGGACAGGAAATAGCCACCCAAGTCCAGGTAGTGCAGAGAGTCCATACAGGATAAACCCAAGGAGAAACATGCTAACACACATAGCAATCCAATTGGCAAAAATTAAAGACAAAGAAAAATTATTGAAAGCAGCAAGGGAAAAACAACAAATAACATACAAGGGAACTCCCATAAGGTTAACAGCTGATTCCACAGCAGAAACTCTACAAACCAGAAGGGATTACCACAATATATTTAAAGGATGAAAGGGGAAAACTACAACCAAGATTACTCTACCCAGCAAGGATCTCATTCAGATTCGATGGAGAAATCAAAAGCTTTACAGACAAGCAAAAGCTAAGAGAATTCAGCACCACCAAGCCAGCTCTACAACAAATGCTAAAGGAACTTCTCTAAGTGAGAAACACAAGAGAAGAAAACAACCTACACAAAAAGAAACCCAAAACAATTAAGAAAATGGTCATAGGAACATACATATCAATAATTACCTTACACATGAATGGATTAAATGCTCCAGCCAAAAGACACAGGTTGCTAAATGGATACAAAAACAAGACCCACGTATATGGAGTCTACAAGAGACCCACTTCAGCCTTAGGGACACATACAGACTGAAAGTGAGGGGATGGACAAAGATATTCCATACAAATGGAAATCAAAAGACAGGAGTAGGAATACTCATATCAGATAAAATAGACTTTAAAATAAAGAATGTTACAAGAGACAAGGAAGGACACTACATAATGATCAAAGGATCAATCCAAGAAGAAGATATAACAATTATAAATATATATGCACCCAAATAGGAGCACCTCAATATATAAGGCAACTGCTAACAGCTCTAAAAGAGGAAATCGACGGTAACACAATTGTAATGGGGGACTTTAACACCTCACTTACACCAATGGACAGATCACCCAAACAGAAAATTAATAAGGAAACACAAGCTTTAAATGACACAATACACCAGATAGATTTAATTGATATTTACAGGACCTTCCATCCAAAAACAGATTACACTTTCTTCTCAAGCACGCATGGAACATTCTCCAGGATAGATCACATCTTGGGTTACAAATCAAGCCTCAGTAAATTTAAGAAAATTGAAGTCCTATCAAGCATCTTTTCTGACCACAACGCTATGAGATTAGAAATGAATTACAGGGAAAAAAACGTAAAAAACACAAACACATGGAGGCTAAACAATATATTACTAAATAATCAAGAGATCACTGAAGAAACCAAAGAGGAAATAAAAAACTACCTAGAGACAAATGACAATGAAAATACGGCAATCCAAACCTATGGGATGCAGCAAAAGCAGTTCTAAGAGGGAATTTTATAGCTATACAAGCCTACCTCAAGAAACAAGAAAAACCTCAAATAAACAATCTAACTTTACACCTAAAGGAACTAGAGAAAGAAGGACAAACAAAACCCAAAGTTAGCAGAAGGAAAGAAATCATAAAGATCAGAGCAGAAATAAATGAAATAGAAACAAAGAAAACAATAGCAAAGATTAATAAAACTAAAAAAAAAAAAAGAAAAAAAAATCAATAAAACTAAAAGCTGGTTCTTTGAGATAAACAAAATTGATACACTATTAGCCAGACTCATCAAGAAAAAGAGGGAGAGGACTCAAAGCAATAAAAATAGAAATGAAAAAGAAGTTACAAAAAACACTGCAGAAATACAAAGAATCCTAAGAGACTACTACAAGCAACACTATGCCAATAAAATAGACAACCTGGAAGAAATGGACAAATTCTTAGAAAGGTATAACCTTCCAAGACTGAAACAGGAAGAAATAGAAAATATGAACAGACAAATCACAAGTAATGAAATGAAAACTGTGATTAAAAATCGTCCAACAAACGAAAAGTCCAGGATCAGATGGCTTCACAGGTGAATTCTATCAAACATTTAGAGAAGAGCTAACACCCATCCTTCTCCAACTCTTGCAAACAATTTCGGAGGAAGGAACACTCCCAAACTCATTCTATGAGGCCACCATCACCCTGATACCAAACCAGACAAAGATATTACAAAAAAAGAAAAATACAGACCAATATCACTGATGAATATAGATGCAAAAATCCTCAACAAAATACTAGCCAACAGAATCTGACAACACATTAAAAGGATCATACACCATGATCAAGTGGGATTTATCCCAGGGATGCAAGGATTCTTCAATATATGTAAATCAATCAATGTGATAAATGATATTAACAAATTGAAGAATAAAAACCATGATCATCTCAGTAGCTGCAGAAGAAGCTTTTGACAAAATTCAACACCCATTTATGATAAAAACTCTCCAGAAAGTCGGCATAGAGGGAACCTACCTCAACATAATAAAGGCAATATACGACAAACCCACAGCAAACATCATTCTCAATGGTGAAAAACTGAAAGCATTTCCTCTAAGTTCAGGAATAAGACAAGGATGTCCACTCTCGCCACTATTATTCAACATAGTTTTGGAAGTCCTAGCCACGGCAATCAGAAAAGAAAAAGAAATAAAAGAATACAAATTGGAAAAGAAGAAGTAAAACTGTCACTGTTTGCAGATGACATGATACCATACATAGAGAATCCTAAAGATGCCACCAGAAAACTGCTAAACCTAATCAATGAATTTGGTAAAGTTTCAGGATACAAAATTAATGCACAGAAATCTCTTACATTCCTATACACTAATGATGAAAAATCTGAAAGAGAAATTAAGAAAACACTCCCACTTACCACTGCAACAAAAAGAATAAAATATCTAGGAACAGACCTACCTATGGAGACAAAAGACCTGTATGCAGAAAACTATTAAGACACTGTTGAAAAAAAAAAAAAAAAAGACACTGTTGAAAGAAATTAATGATGATACCAACAGATGGAGAGATATTCCATGTTCTTGGATTAGAAGAATCAATATTGTGAAAATGACTATACTACCCAAAGCAATCTATAGATTCAGTGCAATCTGTATCAAATTTCCTACTGCATTTTTTTTTCAGAACTAGAACAAAAAACTTAACATTTGTTTGGTGACACAAATGACCCTGAATAGCCAAAGCAGTCTTGAGGGAAGAAAACAGAGCTGGAGGAATCAGACTCCCTGACTTCAGATTATATTACAAAGCTACAGTCATCAAGACAGTAGGGTACTGGCACAAAAACAGAAATATAGATCAATGGAACAGGATAGAAAGCCCAGAGATAAACCCATGCACCTGTGGTCAACTAGTCTATGACAAAGGAGGCAAGGATATACAATGGAGAAAAGACAGTCTCTTCAATAAGTGGTGCTGGGAAAACTGGACAGCTATATATAAAAGAATGAAATTAGAACACTCTCTAACACCAGACACAAAAATAAACTCAAAATGGATTAGAGACCTAAAAGTAAGACCAGACACTATAAAACTCTTAGAGGAAAACATAGGAAGAACACTCTTTGACATAAATCACAGCAAGATCTTTTTTGATCCACCTCCTAGAGTAATGGAAATAAAAACAAAAATAAACAAATGGGACCTAATGAAACTTCAAAGCTTTTGCAAAGCAAAGGAAACCACAAACATGACGAAAAGACAACCCTCAGAATGGGAGGAAATATTTGCAGATGAATCAATGGACAAAGGATTAATCTCCAAAATATATAAACAGCTCATGCAGCTCAATATTAAAAAAACAAACAACCCAATCAAAAAATGGGAAGAAGACCTAAATAGACATCTCTCCAAAAAGGACATACAGATGGCCAAGAGCCACATGAAAAGCTGCTCAACATCACTAATTATTAGAGAAATGCAAATCAAAACTACAGTGAGGTATCACCTCACACCAATTAGAATAGGCATCATCAGAAAATCTACAAACAACAAATGCTGGAGAGGGTGTGGAGAAAAGGGAATCCTCTTGCACTGTTGGAGGGAATGTAAATTGATACAGCCACTATGGAGAACAGTATGGAGGGTCCTTAAAAAACTACAACTAGAACTACCATATGACCCAGCAATTCCACTACTGGGCATATACTCAGAGAAAACCATAATTCAAAAAGACATATGCACCCCAATGTTCATGCCAGCACTATTTACAATACCCCGGTCATGGAAGCAAGCTAAATGTCCATCAACGGACAAATGGATAAAGAAGATGTTATACATATATGCAATGGAATATTACTCAGCCATAAAAAGGCATGAAATTGTGCCATTTGTAGAGATGTGGATGAATCTAGAGACTGTCATATAGTGTGAAGTCAGAAAGAGAAAAACAAATATCAAATATTAACGCATACATGTGGAACCTAGAAAAATGGTACAGATGAACCGGCTTACAGGGCAGAAATAGAGACACAGGTGTAGAGAACAAACGTATGGATAACAAAGGGGGAAAGTGGTGGGGGTGGGATGAACTGGGAGATTGGGATTGACATGTATACACTAATATGTATAAAATGGATGACTAATAAGAACCTGCTGTATAAAAAAATTAATTAAATTCAAGACAAAAAAAAGAATGGCTAGTATCAAAAAAAGATAAGAAATAACAAATGTTGGATAGTATGTGGAGAAAAGGGAACCCTCATACACTGTTGGTGGGAATGTAAATTGATACAGCCACTATTAAAAACAGTATGGAGATTCCTCCAAAAAGTAAGAATAGAACTACGATATGACCCAGCTATTTTACTTCTAAGTATTTATCCAAAGAAAACAAAAACACGAAATTGAAAAGATATGTGCACCCCTATGTTCATTGTAGCTTTATTGCCAAAAGCCAAGTTATGAGAGCAACATTAGCGCCCACTGATGGATGAATGGATAAAGAAGATGGGGTATATATATACAATGGGATACTACTCAGCCACAAGAAAGAATGAAATCCTGCCATTTGAGACAACAGTGATGGACCTTGAGGGTATTATGCTAAGTGAAATAAGTTAGATGAAGAAAGACAAATTCTGTATGATTTCACTGATGTGGAGCCTAAAGAAACAAAAATGAACAAACAAAACAAAATAAACTTAGATACAGAGAACAGATTAGTGGTTACCAGAGGGGAAGGAGATTGGGGGGTGGGTGGAATGGTGAGGGGGGGTAACTGTATGGTGATGGATGGTAACTGGACTTGTGGCGGTGATCACTTTGTATTGTGTACAGATGTCAAATTATAATGCTGTACACCTGAAACTTATATGATACAAAATTAATTAATTTTAAAAATAGTTGGTTGCCATAGCAACATGATAAGAACTGAGTTTTAGAACGATAACATTGGCTGCCATGTAGAAAAGGAAACCAGTTTGAAGGCCACTGCAGTGATCTAGCTGAGAGACGGTGGTCCAAATGAAACTCTGATGTTGTAGTAGATGCTGTGCTAAGTCATCCAGAACCACCTTCTGGACCAAGGCACTCATTCCCCCAGTTGCCAGGAGGTTGGCTGCTGATGGCTTACAGGTGAATCAGTCTCCAGAAACTGCCCTCAGCCAAAGGGATATTACGCCTGATGTTATGGCTCCTTTCCATCTAATCATCAGGCAGTGCAGGTGTTCAAAGCCCCATCCCCCGCTTGCCTCAACTGGAGATCACTCTAAAGGAACATCTCGGCTTGTGAGCAACTTGTAACCGCATCACAGTTCAGCAAATCCTTTTGCCCAATCCTCCTTCATTCACTTCCTTAGAGACGTTTTCCTGAGAGTGCTCCCCAAGAAATTTCCTGCACACAAAAGTCTGTTCAGTCTGTTTCCAAAGGACCAGATCTAAGACAGAACGAACCTCAGTAGTTCTCATCTAGAAAATGAGAGGGTGGATTGGATCCTTGCTAAAAATACATCCTTTGCTCCATGGCTCCACGGACTTTGGAATTCTTTGACAATTCTTGCAGCTGTTTCAAAACACCAGGAAATGGATATGACAGACACTTCATTTTAGCAACCCCAGCAGGACTCATCACAGTAATTAGAAATGTTTCACAAACAGACCACCCACCAATCTTGCACCCAGTTGGGGTTGACACTGTCTACTTTTACTGATATAAAATTCTTTATGGCTTCCATGCCATAGCTGGCTTCTTATAAAAAAAAATACTGCTTCTCCCTGTGGACCAGCAGGAAACAGTGCTGTTATCTTTTGCTGATACCAGAACTAAAAGCAGTTAAATCCAACACTTTTCTAAGTGTACTGCAAAACTGAATGTATGATTAATATTATCAAGCTGGATATTGCCACTGTGACTCTCTCCTCCCCTTTTCAAACAAGTTACTCAGCAAAATAAAATAGAAATGCAGAATTCTTTGGTGAGCTATTACTGCTATACCTCCTAAATTCTAAATCATGTGATTCTGGCCACCTCAGCACAGTGGTTTCATGGGCACTTTCCATGATTTATGGGGCCATTTTCCTGTAAAGAACTTTTTGAAAGCATGTATTTACAAAGTGCAGTTCCAATCTTAGAGTCTGAGAGTTACAAAGAACCTTCTAACATGGAGACCTGGAGTCTTTAACCTCAGGTCTGTTGAACCGTGGTTGGGCTGCAGGGGGTCTGGGAAACCCTCAAGTTGGATATAAAGTTTGTGGCGAGATGCCAGAGCTGTTATTAGAGTCCATAAGCCGATGGACAGGAGTTTCATGTCCCTGAAAAATTAAGAACCACTGTCTACACCAATTGTCGTGCTTCTTACTTAATGAAACTGAGGTTATGGGAAGTTAGATAACTTAGCCAAGATGGATCGGTTATTAGTACCTCAAGTGGCGCTAGAACCCAGGTCGGCTTCCTTTCAGCCCAGTGAGCTTCCTGCTGCTGTAAGCGTTTCAAACCAAGGCATCATGCCTATTATATTGGACTTTCCAATCACCAGACCAAAACTTTCCTACTGCCAAGAATATTCTTCCTCAGAGGAAACCAAAGCCTTCTGTCAGGCTCCGTAACTTTTATAATACCTCCTATTTATCTAGCATTTTATAGTTTGCAAAGCACTTTCACACATATGATTACATTTGATTTGAGCCTTGAAGCCCCTTCAATATATAAAACTAGGAGTTAAAAGCATAGGCTCTGGAACTGGTCTACCTGAGTTGGAATCCTACCTCTGCTATTACTAGCTAGGTCACCCTGAGCAAGTTATAACCTAGCTTTCTGTGCCTCAGCTGCCTCATCTGTAAAATGAAGATGCATTGAGTAAACATTAGCTAGTACCATTATTCCTATTTTATAATTACCAATGAGGGGACTGAGAAACGATATTATGTGACATTCTCAAATGCACCCTGTAATTAGTGAATCTAGGTTAAAAAAAAAAAAACAAAAAAAAAAACAGGGCCTTAAACTCCAAGTTAAAAATGTTTCAATGTAGAACATGTAGAACTCTGAGTATAAATATAACAACCATGAAGCAATCAACCTCCCAATCATTAAAACAGCTGTTCATTTATTTCTGTCTATTGATAAGCTAGACACCATCCTTGGGTACCCAAATATGAAATTCTAAATCTGTTCAGAGAATCCCCTCTTATTTCCTGTTTTTAAATGCATGGAAAATCAAAATCAAATCAAATCTGAGTATGTTATGTCTAAGCTTCTTTTTAAGCCACATGAGACATGTCCCTTGAAAATTTTTGAATTAAGACGACATGCTGGGTGTAGTCAGTTATTTAGGGAAACTTGTTTTTAATGAAATGAAACACAATATTAAATACCCTGGCCAATAAGAAGGCATGTGACCTTAGAAATGCTTTTCATAAGCTCAAACTTGCCCAGATCGTATCCCCAAGTAATCGTTAAGGCCTGTGCTCATGGTGTGTTCAAAATGAGCAAGGCCTCAGACAACAGCTAGCCAAGAGCATGAGTGCTCGCCTCTGGGCTAAAAAACCAAGGAGGCCTCATTCACCTTCCTTTAGCTTATGCAGTGGCCACTTCAGCAGCGCTAACTAGGAGCTCCCAAATGCACTTGAGCTGAAGGAGCCTTTAAATGAGTTTTTCAATTACCATAAAACACATTATAAACTTTTCTACCTAAATCCCTTTATGCATTGTTGGCTGAGTGGATTGGATTGTGTGAAAAGCGCCCCTTTTCTGCATCCCTGATAGCAATAGGCATGTTCTTTGGTGACAGATAAGTAGGCAAGTTATAACATGCAAGGCTAAGGAAGCAGCCCCTTTCTTTGAACAGATTCACCCATTCTCTTGCCTTGCATCTTTCCATTTCTAATTTTTTTTTTTTAACCACTACTCTTGGTCCCAGTCAGCTGAGGCCTTATCTAAAGTGACAAGAAGGGTAGCATTATGAATGTGAGAAGACTTTTTTAACCTTAATTTTCCTCCCCTGTGAAACCATCATTTTCTCCAGTGTCATGGAAACCTGTGATATCTATTAGTTGCTTTCAGTAGTGGCTTTGTGCTTTCCTATAACAGAGCATTCCAAGTGAAGTTATTTTTAGCAGACAAGATTCTACTCCCAACTCGCTTTTTATTTAAGTTCAGAGCAACATACGCCAATGTCATAAAGCTGATATAGAGACTATGCTTGTACTACTAGTATCCGGAACAACAGGATGCTGTAGGGGGGGCCAGATCCTGGAGCTAAGATTGCACTAAGACCCACAGACATGGAAAACAGACTTATAGTTACCAAAGGGGAAAGGGGCGTGAGAGGTGGAATAAATTAGGACTTTGGGATTAACATATACACACTGCTACATATAAAATAGATAACCAACATGGACCTACTGTATAGCACAGGGAACTATACTCAATATTTGTAATAACCTATAAGGGAAAGAATCTGAAAAAGCATATATATATATATATATATATATATATATATATATGCAAAACTGAATCATGTTGCTGTACACCTAAAACTAACACATTATAAATCAACTATACTTCAATTAAAAAATAAAATAAATAGTAAGATAATAATTTTTTATTTTATTTTATTTTTATTTTAAGATTGCACTAAGAGACCATGGTTGGGCTTGAAGCCTGCCAGCAACCCTTTGAGTCATCAGCTAGGTTAACTTCACCTCCTACAGTCAACTTCAAACCACACTGCAAGACCTGCCCTAGCTCAAGGCAGAGGGCAATGTGAGGAAAAGAACACCAAGTAGGTGAGGCGTGTAGAAACCCGTCCTAGTACCAAGTTCTATTGCAAGTTCTATTCTCCAGGCATGTTTCCTCTTCTCTAACATGAGAAGGAGTAGAGACACGATCATTTTTGCCAATTATTACATCCTAAGAACCCTAAACCAGTAACTTAGGATCTAGTTTGTTATATTCTTGATTCCATTATTACTGTGAGACCCCAATGTCCCAGTGACCATGTCTGTGTCTTGTTTCTTTGTGCACAAGTCCTCACCTGGAACTCCAGTTCTCCCAGTGACTTAATATGTGGCCTCCTGATACCCAGTCTTCATGACCGAGTCCTCAACTTTTATGCTGACTATTCCAATTGCCATCCCTCTAACTTTCCCATGTGGGGTACTAGCCACCCCAGTCCCCGTTAATTACCCAGCACGTATCAGCCTGGGTAGACAGTATGTTTGCTGGTTGGTTTTTTTTTTTTTTTTTCCGGTACGCGGGCCTCTCACTGTTGTGGCCTCTCCCATTGCGGAGCACAGGCCCCGGACGCACAGGCTCAGCGGCCACGGCTCACGGGCCTAGCCGCTCTGCGGCATGTGGGATCTTCCCGGACCGGGCCACGAACCCGCGTCCCTTGCATCGGCAGGCAGACTCTCAACCACTGCGCCACCAGGGAACCCTGCTGGTTGGTTTTGCCTGACAATGCTTGTGAATCTGCTCACTTGATACCCTAGAATGATGACATCCTGCATTCAGACCGCACTCAGACAAATGCTTACCTGTCTGCCTCAAAGACTAGCTCCCATTATGGTTACCAGGTGGGAAGGGTCGGGGGAAGGGATTGCTAGGGAGTTTGGGATTGACATTTACATGCTGCTATATTTAAAACGGATAACCAACAAGGACCTACTGTAGAGCACAGGGAACTCTGCTCAATATTATGTGACAAGCTAAATGGGAAAAGAATTTGAAAAAGAATGGATACATGTATATGTATAACTGAATCACTTTGCTTTGCTGGTACGCCTGAAACTAACTCAACATTGTTAATCAACTATACTCTGATATAAAATAAAAGGTTTAAAACAAAAACTAGCTCCCATATTCCTATCTCTTGATTCTGTGGGTCAGTCTGGACTCCATTACACCATAACCCAGGCTTCCGTTCCTACACATTTTTAGACTTTTCTAATCCCTGCGTGGAGAATGGCCTCTTCTTTCTGGGGTAGTGCCCCGATGCACAAAAGATCTTCACTGTGAGGCTGGGCCTTAAGTGGGCAAGAAGGACTGGGCTTGGAGTCCCCTTCATAGTAGGGCCATGGTCCCAACAGCAAGCATGGTGAAAATGTTATCTTGGACCCATAAACTGTGATACAGTAGGTAAGCGCCAATGTGGAGTACTGGCCAGAATGCATGGTGATTGGTTGATGACCATGCCATGGCAGTTGTTAAATATTGTAAATGTCATCTCGACATAAGGCCTTTCTTCTAAGGATCTCTTTTTTTCCCCTTTAGAGTTCCAGATTTCTCTCTCCTGATCAATGTGAAATAGTGAATGGGCATCAGTTCCACATTTTTACTCCTCTTTCTTCTCCATTAACAATTGGATGGTTCTCTAAGGCTCTTGAGATTTCCTGCCCCACCATCCCTTTCTACGATCAGAACACATTTCTAAGATTCCAGGTGTGATAGGCAGAATCATAAAGATATCCTTTCTCCCTCTCCCTCCAAGATTCCCATCCCATGGTTATACTATCCAACACTAATCTGGGTTCTACTCTGAAGCGACTTTGCAGATATAATTAAGGTATGAACCTTAAGACACAAGGGTTGTCCTGGATAATCCAGGTAAGCCCAATCTAATCACATGAGCTCTTAAAGCAGAGAAGCTTTCCTACTTAAAGCCAGAAGAGGCAAGAACAAACAAAAGGGGAAGTCAGGGGGATTCGAAGCATGAGAGGGACTCAATTTGCCATCGCTGGCTTTGAATACAAACAGAAGTCAGGCAATGAGGGCAGCCTCTAGAAGCTGAGAACAACCCCCAGCCCACAGCAAGTAAGGACACAGGGATGATGTCAGTCCTAGGACCGCAAGGAACTGAATTAAGCCAACAAGCTGAACGAGCCTAGTGCATTCTCCACTTATGTCCCCCTAAAAGGAACAGTCTGGCGGACTCTTTGACTTTGGCCTCGTGAGACGCTAAGCAGAAGAACCATTGAACTATGTTGTACCCAGGCTTCTGACCTACAGAACCATGAGCTAAAAAATTTGTGTCGTTTTTGTCCAGTTTATGGCGATTTTTTATGACAGCGTTAGAAAATGAATACTCCAGGAGAAGTATTTCTGAATGCTCAGCATTATCTTTTTTTCTCATTATAGCTCAAAATTTTAATCTTTGAATAGACCTCTCTTCATTAAACTAGGATTCTCTGTCTTTACAGCTCTTCCGTTTTTGATTTTGGGTCCCACCCTTCTGCCAGACCTTCATTTCACAGCCCCTCCTCCATAGCTCCATCCAGGCAAAAATATACCATGGGGGGGAGGGATAAACTAGGATCTTGCGATTAACATACACACACTACTATATAAAAAATAGATAACCAACAAGGACCGACTGTACAGCACAGGGAACTACACTCAATACTCTATAATAACCTATATGGAAAAAGAATCTGAAAAAGAATAGCTATATGAATATGTACAACTACATCACTTTGCTGTACACCTGAAACTAACACAACATTGTAAATCAACTATAGTCCAATATAAAATTTAAAATTAAAAATAAATAAATAGCATTGGAAACAGCCTCAGCCTCCCTCAGCTACCTCACATATTTAGCTGCAACCTCCACGTTAAAAAAATCAACCTTGGTCTTGCTGAGAATTTCTGGACGTTTTAGTGCCTAGACTTCAAGGTACCTCCCAGCCTCATGAATCCCCGTTTGTTCCGGCATCCCTAAACCCTGAGACACACCAGGCCCTTCTGGCACCCCTGGACCTCCCAAACACAGATTCAGTACCTCTGGTACCTTCCTTTCAGGCAGCAAAGAGGAAATATCGTGCCTGAGTCCCTCGATGTCATCTGACCACTGGTGTATCGTGTTATTCTTAAGTAGGAGTTAGAAATTAAAATGAGTTATCTAGATATGGTTTTGTATATAAGTAATCAACAGAATGTGCGTCATGTACTTAGGCTCCTCAGTCTTTCACATCTGAAGACAGGCAAATGACAATAGACATGCACTCAAATACGCATCATTGGTCAACTGGTGGCAACTCCCTAGAGTTCATCATGGCTCCTGAAAGCAATGAAGTCAACACTCTGTGTTTAAACTTGCCATTCCTGACCCTTTAAAGTGACCCTGGACAGTCACAGGTGTCGCCACTGGATCATTCTCAAAGTACAAGAAGATATAGGAGAGGATAAAGGGATACGAATACGGTTTGGGGCCCCTCTAGGTCTCCACGCTGGAATGCAGCTTGACAAAAACAAGTCTAATGTCTACTCAAAAAGAAGCCCCTTTCTTGCCTGGAATAATGTGAAAACTCATTCCTGTGGTTGGCTGCAAATCCCAACAACTATCCCAGTTGTACAGATGGGAAGGGGAGAAGGGGAGAGACAGAGTTCAAAAGTATATAAGTATGAGAAGCAGATCTTTCCACAGGGTAGCTGAAAAACCAGGGACATCAATAGTCCCAAGGCTGCAGTTCAGAATTGGAAATAAGAAAACTTTAATACAAATAGGAGCCACTCCACCAACTTGTAACGCGGCCTCTGGCAAGTCAGTGCTATTTCCCCTGTGCCCGTGTTTCCTAGCTCATGTCTGCACTGAAGCTGCCTGCCTCTCCTCAGCAGCCTCTCACACTTGCCGCACATCTCATTCAGAATGTCTTATTTGAGAAACTTTCATCTCGGTCGTTGGGGATGCTCCAGAATAGCTGTAGACTGAAGCACATCGCTGCCTCCAATCCCACTGCTGGGCCTCACGCAGTTCCATGGCTCAGTGGGTGGATATTAAAGAAACGACAGTCTCTCCAGCAGCCCTGCTTAATAGACTATTCCCTCGCATCTCTGTCTTATTAGTTCAAGGAAACAAGGTTTCCCAACGTTTCACAGAATCTACGATGGTGAAAGGGCTAAAGCTTTAAAAACTGGCAGAGAAGACAAATGCAAGGAAAACTGTTTGGAGTTAAAAGTAATACCGCAAATTTTATCTATCAGCTTGGCTGTTTTCAAGATACCAAACTCACTCAAGGAACAACAACAAAAATAACCAGAAAATCAAGCTTTGTGCTAGTAAACTGTGATACCGATGCTACCTGCTGGGAAAAAAAAAGTAAGTAGTTCCTCATTTTCCCTCTACCTTCTAACTCCAGGCCACATACAGGAATTACTCTAGAGCAAAATTGTAGCTATATGTTTTCCAATCTGTCCCAGTGCCGTCTCCAAGTCTCTTACTCCAAAAGGTCCATGGCCCAACACAATGCCCCCATATGTTTTCAAGCCTATGTCCCATTCCCTCCTAAGATTGTTTTTGGAGCCATGCAAATCACCTGAAGAACTTGTTAAAAATAAAGATTCCCAAGTCTACCCCCTGGAGATTCTGATTTTGAATGTTCAACCAGCATCCCAAGAGATTCTTTGATCAGGTAAGGTGGGCAACCCTGACCTGAGGTCTTCTAAATCCTTGCTACTCAAAGTATATATAGCACTGGCATCACCTAAACTTGTTAGAAATGCAGAAATTTCAGGTCTTGTCCAGCCCTAGAATCTGTCTTTTAAGAAGACCCCTAGGTGATCATTATATACATTAATGTTTGA
The DNA here is from genome assembly GCF_026419965.1 of Kogia breviceps. Classification (NCBI taxonomy): domain Eukaryota; kingdom Metazoa; phylum Chordata; class Mammalia; order Artiodactyla; family Physeteridae; genus Kogia; species Kogia breviceps. Next base: position 16,194 of record NW_026711888.1, read on the forward strand.
GAAGCACTGTTTTAAATGGTTGTGTCATCTGGTAACCTAATAGTTCCCATTAATACTACTGTGAATTAGGTTAATAGATAATTCCTCCAATTCACTTTTTATTCAACAAATATTTGGGGATCTACTAAGTGTTTGAGCACTGTGCTGGGGCCCAGGATTTGTATTTTGTAGAGAAGGCCTTAAACTAGAGGAAAGCCATCTTTAACAGTGGTATATCAGGCACTAGGACAGTCTCACGAGGAGGATATTTTGAGAGTAAGGTGGAGAAAGACCATGCCCAAATCATACCATGTGATTGGCCACCTAGTCTATCTACGCATAAGGCTGCTTTGGGCTATGCGATCCAATCTCTGATCACAGTAAATTCTACCCCTACCATCCCAACTCTCTCAATGCTCCACCCCTCAGAGAAGTCAGGGGGTATGGTTTTGAGCACAGGTGTGTGCACAGCATTGATGAAGAGCCTCGCATCCACTCGAACATGCTCCCTTGGAGAAAAGAACTGTCCTAGGTCAGTGACTGCAGCCTCAACATTGGCAGGAACAGCAAATCAGGTGCGAGAAAGCAGGGGAGCACTCCAGATAGGTCAGGGGCATTTGTCCTGCAGAAGAGCGCTGAGCTTGAAGCTAGGCAGCACTGGTGTCATGGCTTTGGTCCAACCAGCTCCTACAAACAACTCAGGCCTCAGCTACTGGCTATTTTGAGATCAGTGCAGCCCACAGTTGCAGGAGCATTGCATTCCTTTCTTAGATCACAACAGACTCGGGCTTTCCCCCAAATCTAACCCACTGACATTTCTCTTGGGTAGTGGGGCGTATGAGGACAAATATGTAACAGGTTCTGCTGATGGAATCATTCCTAGCTAAAGACTATAGGCAACAAAGATCCTAATCGAAACACACTGCTGGATAATCATAGTCAAATATTAGACTTCTGCTTCGTGATTTCAAGTAAGTTAACAGGAAAAACAAAGACTTGAGTCATCCTATTAGACTTCTGCTTCGTGATTTCAAGTAAGTTAACAGGAAAAACAAAGACTTGAGTCATCCTGGATTTCAATATTTGTAGCCAAACTGATTATCTCATAGCTGAGAAAACCAAGTGATCCTATGAGGCTCCATGAATAAATTATGAGATGTCTGTGAGGGTTTTTCATCCAAGTTTATACCAAGGTATCCAAAAAGTGTTTGAAAAATTTCCAGCACAAGAAGAAAAAAATTCCAACTTAAGTTAGTTTAAGGCTTTTAGAAGCAACTATAGAAAATCTCCCCACTTATCTCACCCCTTTTACATACCAGACAGAATTTCAGACAGGGGGTTTCATTGCATACATTTGCTTTATCATTTTAAGGATACATTCCTTTCCATCCGGTTTCTCATTCTTGTCAATCCACATGGAACGGAAAATTAAAGACTTAATGGCTACCAAATTGGCTCATTACTCTTCCACCTTTGATTGTCATGACATCCATTGTTCAGGAAATTTCCGTCTTAAATGCAATGGCTAAAAAATAAATATTGTGTGTTTCTGTGATGTTTGCCATCTCATTGTAGGTTTGAGCTTGCAGTGCTGACAGGCGGGAGGCTTCCCCTTTCTTCCAAGATATGAGGTGTACAAACCAGGAGTGCTGCCATCCGTTGGACAGGCTGGCTAGGTTACGGCCTCATGATCCCAGCAGAAAAGGATTCTGTCAGGGTCTGCTCCAGCTTCAAGAATGGCCAAGGCAGCAAACTGGGACAGTACAGTTGCATGCCAGCCTCTAGCCCTGGCCACCCCCTGGGAATCCAGTTGTTCTGTGCTATGGCCTAAGAAGTATAAAAGGCCACCTGACTCAGGCAGGTTTGGTCTGTCTCTCAAAGACTCCTGATCTCTGCAGCAATATGTCTGCCTCTGCTCTCCCTACTATTCCCTTGACATTGACTTTTGTTCTCTCTGACTTCTGTCTTCCCTCATTCAAGACCACGAACTCAGACTAATCCTGTGCTCCATTTATACCACATCTTTAGCCTTCTAAATCCTAGGAATGAGCCCTAAGGTATTGATGAACTCCCCACAATTCAGAGGGTCAAATACGTAACAGGTTCTGCTGATGAAATCATTCCCAGCTGAGGACAATAGGCAACAAAGATTTTAACCTAGACACACCATTATACCTAACAACTAGTGCACATTTGTCTGCATTACACACAGACATTTAAGCTTTATTACGAATATAACTACAAATAAAACTATTGAAAAGCAATAAAAATAATTTCTAACTACAAGATAAGAAAATGTGATACATAATCTATACTAAGATTTTAACACTGGTTAAAATGAGGTAGCCCTGAGGAACCAATAGCCACTGTTGTTTAGTCTAATTCTAGGTGTTCATCTCACATCTAAGTAAACAATAACTCTATAACTCACCCTTAAAATTTTTTGAGTCAGAAATTTGTAGGAAGATAGATAGATAAATATATGTATATATATATAGCTCCCGTATATGGTTCCTGCACTTACAGCTTTGGAAGAGCTTATCATAGAAAGCTCTTTCAAATGGCTTTCATTCAATTGTTGATACCCCCCCCCCCACTAGCAGGTCAGACCTAGAGTCGGCAATTTACAACTCTTCTAAAAAAGTCCTATGTTCCTTTCCAAGTTTCTAGCTTCTAAAATTTCTCGTTCCTTGTTAGCAGTAAGGAAAGAGAGACGGGGGAGAAAAGATTACGGTCATACCCTGCACATGTTCACAGCATGCTTGCCGTGACTTTTAGTTGGCATTAGCACACAGTCGGTTTCCTTAGAAATTTATGTAACAGACTTCAAGCCTCTTCCAAACCCACTTAATTTTTTTAAGGGGCCATGTCCTTTTTGCTCCGAACAAAGTTAAAAATATTTAAAACAGTATACTGTGGCTTTTCAATAGCAGGAAATCTCTAAGTGGCTTTTATACAACTACATTTAGAGATTTATAACAAGATATACTTTCAAAGATGTGTTTATGTGTGCGTATAAATAGGTAAACACAAAAGCATACACATGTGGAAAAAAAATCATAACACAAACCATTCTTTCTGATTCTTTGATTAGACTCAAGATGAAAATTGTATCATAGATAAAAAGAGAAATGTTATAACATGCTTATTGCCATGGGGTTATAAATAGAACTGGGATAAAATTATTCCTCACAGGTAAATCCTGGGGTCTTTAGTTCTACACCGTACCTGAATCTGTTGGCCAACCAACTTCTCCTGAAACAACCCTTTCTTCCTTAAAATCTCTCCCCTTCCACCTTTTTGTGATACTACAATGTCGTCATTATCCAATTGCTTGGACTTCACCTTTTATATTTACTTTCATAGGTTGTGCTTTCTCTTTCTACCCCAATCAAGGCTAAATCTTAAACCAATTCTACTGTTCTTACTTTATACTCTCTACCCCAGTGACATAGCTTCAGTCATCACCTTATTGGCATCAATTCCCTATAGCTTATTCATCCAGCCCTGATCTTTCTCCAGAGCTTTAGCCCCACATACCCAGCCAAAACTCTCAACAAGCAAGGCCTTCTGCAACCTCCAACAAAATATAGCCGAAATCAAACTCATATTTTTTCCCACAAACTAGTCCCCTTCCTAGCCTCCCCCGCTTGTCTATCATCATCATTCTCCCAGGCTCAAAACTTTGGTTCATTATTTTTTTACTTCATTCTCTTCTTCTTCTGTCATGAGCTATAAATCATGAAGCATTCAACAAATATTTATTGAGTGCCAAACATTTGAAGCCACTAGGTTATGCATTAGATAAATCGCTGGGTTGTTTTCATTTTTTTCCCATTTATAAACAATGTGAAAATCTTCAGTTCCCAATAATATAGTGGACTCCCAAAGCCTTCCTGCTGTAAAATATCTAGAAATGCAGAATTTTATTTAAAAGTCAGACTTTTAATGCTTAACTGAACTCTCATAAAAGTAAAAGAAACCACCAGACACCAAAAATGAAGAGGAACCTGAAAACCAGGGCACTGAGCATATGACCTAATATTAGAACAGCCTTGGGATATCTGTGGGTCTCCTTTAACTAGAATCTTGAATTTTAATGGTCATATGTAGAGAAGAGAAGGTCATGGCTCATACAAAACAAGGAGTTGGAAATAAGACCTCAGGATAAACCTGGCACCATTAAAAGTCTATGCTTTCATTAAAAGGGTACACAAGATAAAAATCTGCATACAAGCACAGAATGACTGACAGTAATAGTTTGTGAAAAAAAATAAAATTCATATTAAAGTAGAAATAGATAGCAACTTCCTTAGCCTGATAAAGGATGTCTACCACAAACCAACAGTAAACACCACATTTAGTATAACAACATAAGAAGCATTCATTTTAAAGTTAGAAATAAGACATGGATGTCCTCTATGTTTCTGTTCAGAATTTTGCAGGAGGATCCCAGTAATGCAATAAGACAAGAAAATAAAAAGATTTTAAAGTTGGAAAAGCAGCAAAACTATTTACATTTGCATACTTTCTACATCAAGAGAAGCTACAGACTAATATAAGCATTCTGTAAAACTGATATGGAAAGGCAAAGTAACTAGAATAGTAAACAAATAATCTTTAAAAAGAAGAACAATGTTGGAAGCCTCACATATAAGACACTATAAATCTACAGAAATCAAGACAGCATGGTATTACAGAAAGACACATAAATTAATGGAAAAAAATTGAGAGTGCAAAAAGAGTTCTATGCTGGGACAACTGAATATGTGCATGCAAAATGATACACTTGGACCTCTACCTCCTATCATACTGAAAAATTAATTCAAAATGGACCACAAAACTAAATATAAGAGTTCAAGTATAAAAGTCTTAGAAGAAAACAGGAGTAAACCTTCATGACCTTGGGTTGGGCAACATTTGTTTTTAGATGTGACAGATATTGCACAAATGTAAAAGAAGAAAACAGACAAACTAAATTTCATCAATATTTTATTTTATTATTATTATTATTATTATTTTTAGCCACACTGCACAGCATGCAGAATCTTAGTTCCCTGACCAGGGATTGAACCTGTGCCCCCCTGCATTGGAAGCGCAGAGTCTTAACCACTGGAACACCAGGGAAGTCCTTCATCAAAATTTTAAAAATTTTGTTTTTCAGAGGATACCTTTGAAGAAGTGATGTCTCAACAGACTGGGAATATTTGCAAGCCATATCTCAAGTAAAGGACTTGCCTCCAGAATATATAAAGAACTCTTACAATTAAATAAGACAAATAACCCAGTTAAAAATGGATAAAGGGTTTGAATAGATACATGAAAGACCAAGAAGCCCTTGGAAAGATGTTCACCATGATTAGTCATTAGGGAAATGCAAATCAAAACTTCAATGAGATATCACTTCATAAGCACCAAAATGTCATCGATGAAAAGCCAGACAATAAGAAGAACTGGTGAGGATGTGGAGAGACTGGAATCCTCCTACATTGCTGGTGGGAATGTAAAATGGTACAGCCACTTTGGAAAACAGTTTGGAAATTCCTTAAAAAGTTAAACACAGAGTTACCACATGACCCAGCCATTCCTATCTTAGGTATATATCCAAGAGAAATGAAAATAGATCGTACATATACCTGTACATGTATGTTCATAACAGCATTATTTATAAGAGCCAAACCATGGAAACAACCCAATTGACCATCAACGGATGAATGGATAAACAAAGTGTGACATATACATATAACAGAATACTATTCTCTGGTAAAAAGAATGAAGTTATGATACATACTACTACATGGATGAACCCTGACAACATTATGCTACGTGGAAAAAAAAAAACAGTAACAAAAGACTACATATTGTATGATTACAATTATGAGAAATATCCCGAATACAGTAAGTCCCCTACATACAAATGAGTTCCATTCCGTCAGCGCATTCATAAGTCCGGTTTGTTCTAAGTCCAACAAAGTTAGCCTAGGTACCCGACTAAAGCAATCAGCTATATAGTACTGTACTGTAACAGGTTTATAATACTTTTCACACAAATAATACATAAAAAACAAACACAAAAAAATAAAACATTTTTAATCTTACAGTACAGTACCTTGAAAAGTACAGTGGTACAATAGCTGGTGCTTCTTAGCAGTACCAGCCAGCTACATCATCGCTGCTTTTACACTTGTTTCTGGACATCTGGGCTTGAAATAAAGACACTACTGTACTATATACAGTACTGTAAAGTACACAAAAGCTCAACCACTTGTAGAGGATGTGCACGCACGTGGCAATGTATGTCAGACATGTGAACTAACTTACGTGAATGGACATGCGAACACACGTTCACATCTTTGAAAGTTCGCAACTTGAAGGTTCATGTGTAAGGGACTTACTGTAGGCAAATTCAGAGAGACAGAAGGTAGATCAGTAATTGCCTAGGACTGGGACAAGGGGGGCACCAATGAAGGTGATCTACTGCCAATGGGCAAAAGGCTTCTTTTGGGGGTAATGGAAATATTCGAAAATTATATTGTGGTGATGGTTGCTCAACCCTATAAATATAAAAACCACTGAAGTGCTCACTTAAAATATGTGTTTCATGGTATACAAGTTACATCTCTTTAATAAAAAAAACACAAAATACTCCCATACATAGTCAATTGATTGTTGACAATGGTGCAAAGGCAGAGAGAGATAATAGTCATGCCAACAAATGATGCTGGAAAATTTGGACATCCATATGCCAAAAAGGGAATGTAAAGCCATACCTTGCACTCTATTCCAAAATTAACTCAAAATGAGTCATGCACCTAAATGTAAAACAAAGCCATAAAACTTATAGAAGAAAACATGGGAGAAAAGTTTCGTGATCTGGGGTTGAGCAAAGAACCCTTAGTCATGATACCAAGAGGAAAGTCCATAAAAGAAAAAATTGATAAACTGAACTCCATCAAAATTTGCAATTTTTCCTCTGTGTAAGACAATGATCAAAGAATAACAAGAAAAGCTGCAGACTAGGAGAGAATATTTGCAAACCACATATCTGACAAAGGACTTGTATCCGGAACACCTAAAGAACTCTCAAAGCTCAACAATAAGAAAACAACCTTATCTTTTTTAATGGGCACAATATTTTAACAGACACTTTACCAAAGAAGATATACAAATGGCAAATAACTATACAAAAAAGATGTTTATTGCCACTGGTCATTAAGGAAATGCTAATTTAAAGCACAATGATATATTTCTACGCACCTATTAGAATGGCCAAAGAACAAAACAAAGAAAAATAAAAACTAGGACAATACCAAGTGCTGACAAGGATGTGGAGCAACTGGAATTATTACATACCACTGATAGGACTGCAAAATGGTATAGTCACTTTAGTAAATAGTTTAACAGTTTCTTATAAAGTTAAACATTTATTTTGAGTCCTAGATATTTATCCAAGAGAAATGAAAAAAATTCCCACAAAATATTGTATGTGAATGTTTATGGCAGCTTTATTCATAATCACCAAAACCTGGAAACAACTCAAATGTCTTTCATCTGGTGAATGAATAAATTATAGTACATCTGCACAATGGAATCCTACTCAGCAATAAAAAGTAATGAACTACCAACATATGCAACAACAACATGGATAAACCTCAGATATATGTTACTAAGTTAAAGAACTCAGATTCCAAAGGATAAATACAATGTGATTCCAGTTATATGATATTTTGCGAATGGCAAAACTACAGAGACAAAACAGATAAGTGATTTCCAGAGGATGGACATGAAGAAAAGGGTTGAAGAAAGTGGCAGTATGAGGGAATTTGGGGAGTGACAAAACTGTTCTATATCCTGGATGTAGTGGTGGTTCCACAACTGTATTCATTTGTCTCACTTCACAGAACTCTATACCAAAGAAAAGTGAACTTTGGGAATTCCCTGGTGGTCCAGTTGTTAGGACTCCGCACTTCCACTGTCAGGGGCATGGGTTCAATCACTGGTAAGGGAATCAAGATCCCACATGCCACACGGCAAAAAAAAAAAAAAGTAAATTTTACACTACGTAAATTTTTACATAGGATTCACCAAGATTGAAAGATAAGAGTTACAAAGATACGAAAAACAAAAATATTAATCACATTCTTAAACATTAACAAGCAAAAATTAGAAAATAAATTTTTGAAAGATATTATTTGCAATAGTAATAAAAAACTATAAGGTATCTAGACATAAGATATACATCATACCTTTCTGAAGGAAATTATAAAATTTCACTGACAGTAAATAATACTTTCATAGAACCTTAAATTCAATGCAAGTCTGATCAAAATCCAAAAATGAGTTTTCATGAACCTTTAAGAGCCGATTCTAAAATTCATATTACGGCCAAGAAAATTTTAAAGGAAAACAAGTGGAGAGACTCACCCTAACAAACACCATACGTATTTTTAAAAGCTTTAGTAATTAAAACACTGTGATATTGACACAGTGGTACACCAAAGGACCAATGGACCAAAATATGAGGCATAGAAACAAATCTACTCTATGGAAACTTGATGTATAAGAGAGGTATCATGACAAATAAATGGAATTAGTGGACTATTCAGTAAATGGTTCTGGGACAACTGGTTCACTATGTGGAAATCAAATTTTTTCCATAAGATTCCCACCTGACAACACTGATAAAAATTAATTCCCATTGGATTAAAATCTTCAAGGTTAAAAGAAAAATGAAAAACTTGGCAAGGAATATTCTGCAGAACATTTTTATGATCGTGGGGTAAGAAGGCTTTCTTAAACAAGACACAAAAGCACAAATCATAAAGGAAGTGACTGTAAATGTAACTACATTAAAAGTAAAAAGTTGGTACAATATAAATCAACATATACAAAGTGAAAAGACAAGTTACAGAGTAGTGAAATTATTTTGCAACTTGTATATGCTAAGAAGCGCTGGGCACTAAATCTATACTTTCCAATGTGGTAGCCACTAACCACGTGTAACTACTGAGCATTTGAAATGTGGCTGATCAGAGTTAAGGTGTATGATAAGTGTGAAATACCGGATTTCTAAGACATTATGCAAAAAATAATTTTAAATATTTAATTTACAATGTTTATGTAGACTAAATGTTTTTAAATGATAAATTTTGGATGTACTGGGTTACTAAAATTAATTTCACCTGCTTCTTTTTACTCTCTTTAATGTGGCTTCTAGATAATTAATTTTAAATTACACTATGGGGCCCACATTATATTTCTATTGACGACGTGGATCTAAAGCAATGCCAAATGTATATAAACTCAAATGGCCAATAAAACACCTGAAAAGATATTCAGCTTCCCAATGAATAAGGAAACATAAATGCAAACAATAACAGAATATGCATCAGATTGCCAAAGTTTAAAAATCTGACCTTAGTTTCTGCAAGGATGTGTAACAACCGGAAATCTGACACATGGGCATGTGTATGGGGTGGGAAGGAGTAAAACTTAGTGCAACCACTTTGAAGAATGATTTGGTAAAATTTCATAAAGTTGAAGATGAGTATTCCCTACCATCCAGGAATATCTCCTATGTTCATAGACGATAGAAACTCACACAAGGGTGCAAGGAGACATAAACAGTGTTCACTACAACATTGTTTAGAATTGTGAAAAACTGGAAACAATGTCCATCAACAAGAGAATACGTAAATACATTGTGGCACATTCAGACAATGGAATATTTATTATTCTTTAGGGACTAGAGCAGTGATTCTCAAAATATGGTCCCTGAAATGTGTCAGCAATGTAGATTCTTGGTCCCAACCCAAACTCACTGCAGCAGAAACTCTGGGAGGGGGAGGGCAACAAGGTGTGGTTTAACAAGCCCTCAGGTGACCCTGGCGCGTGCTGAAGTTTGTCAACTACTCAACAACAGCTTCATATATTGGCCAGATGAATTTCAAAAGCAATGATATTGCAGAAGGATATGTATAGTATGATACCATTCCTCTCGAGTTTAAAAACTGGCAAATAGCACTTCATATTGTTCGTGGATGCATTGTGGTCATAAACATATAAAAACGTGCGTGGAGATGAATGACACCGAATTCATGGCGACACAGAGCAAGGAAAGGGGCAAACGGGATATGGGAGAGGAGGGGTTAAAACCAGAGATTTCAACCACATTTGTGATATTTCATTTATTTAAAGAATGTTTGAGATGCTGGGATAAACATCTCTGTGCACACAGCTTGACACCATTGTCTGGTTCCTTAGAATAAAGTTGGGGAGGTGGAACTGAACTACTTCTTTCACTTACAACTGTCACCACCCTAGTCTTCATCCCCTAGGGTGGGGAGGATTGCAACTGTTCATTACTGATAACTCTTCTCGAACACATACCCAAGCAACACAGCATACATACTGACATCTCCAGCTTCTCAAAACATCGCTTTGTACACGTCTCCCTCTTTGGACAATTTTGGTGGTACTTCAAACTCCCCACCTGATATTCAAGTTCCTACAAAATAACGTTCCTGTTTACTGCCTCAACTATACAACACCAGCTACGCGTACCATCCTATAAAAAAAAAAAAAAAAATCTCTCCTTCGGTTAAAGTAGTCTATGCTCCCTAAACACACCTCACACATTTCTGCGTCCTTGCCTTTGACATTACTCATAATCTCCTTGTTCCCTAACATCCAAGTACTGCTAGCATGATAAAATCTGGCCCATGTTCCAGGCACTGGCCCTGCCCCCGATCATTCTGGAATCAATTAGATCATAAATCGCCCTCACTGATCATCTTTTCCTTTGAACTCTTCTCACATAATGTGTCACTCACATGGTGCTCAGCCACACCATACTGTATCGTTTATTTTTATGTGCCTATGCCTGCTCAACCCAGCTAGACTGTATTATTATTTTTCTAGTTAAATCTTGTCTTGCTCCAGAAAGAATTTAAGGTGGTTCAACTAGATTGTAAACATCGCAAGGCCACAGTGTATGTTTCCCTAGTACCAAGCACAGTACCCTACAAATGACCTAAATTACAAGCTCAGTGAGAGTAAGAACGGTGACTGTTTTGTTCGTAACTGTGTATCTAGTGCCCAGTGAATTCTGTAGGACTTAATAGGCACCCAATGACCATTTGTTGTTGAAGAAATGAATGGGCATTATAACTGTATGATGATGATTGCTGCTTTCAGGTATAAAATACTATTTGAGACCTGGAGAATGAACAAGGAAGAAGACATACACAAGAGGCTCCACAGCCCACACCATTAGCTCCCCAAAGGTTGTCATTTCCCGTTGCACACCGTCCTCATAAACCTGCTGTGCACCTCTTGTTTCAAAGCAAGATCGATAGCTAACATTGAGTGCTCGACTGGAACAGGTGTCGTGCTAAGTATGTTGCTTGCATGACTTAATCTTCATGACAGTTCTGTGGGGCAGGCACTAGGATTCTTGTAAATTACAGATAAGGAAACTGAGAGGTTATATAACCTGACCTACAAGCCACAGTTAATTACACTTGGAAGCAGGACCTCCAAAGCTTACGCTCTTAACTACATTCTGACCACATGGAAAAGATAATGATGGATTCAAACAGGTAAATTTAAGTAAGGTCAGTATCTGGTTCTAAGTCATCAATCAAGTTAATACATTCAATCACTTGTTTGCAAATTGCTTTGCATTTATAGAAGGAAAGCAAACATTGACTGTGTTTCTACTATCCCTCAGGTGCTTTCAAGCTCCTTATTTGACTTGTTTCCATCCCCAGCATCAGCTGTGAGAGGGAGGCTTCATAGTTATCCCCATTTTGCAGGCGAGAAAATTGAAAACCAGAGAGATGAAGTACCTTGCTCAAGGTCACACAGCTAGCAACGGTCAGAGCTTGGTTTTGACTCCAAGTCCAGATGTTTTACCCTGTAACATAGCCGCTCATCTCAGACGCATTTAGAGGTTATAACGGCTCCCATATACCATATGGCAGAAAGTCTCATAACAGTTATTATTGCAGTGTATTATCTAATACCCCAGCAACTGAAATAAGGTGAAAGCAGTTCTATACCATTTAATATCTAGAGACTATAATATATGTTTAGACGTCGAGTCAATGTTTACTATAATTCAGTTAACTTTCAGTACCATAAAATATCAAGTTTCCCATAGACTCCAGCATTGGCCAACTTACAAAGTAATTGTCCAGAACGTGTCCTTAGCATACCTCTTTAGACCAACTGAGAAAAAGGTGGCACCATGAAGACCATATTTCTATTAACTATATATTTTCTAGAGACAATCAGACGGGTTGTTATAGTCTGGGACAGCTTATAGATTTCTTGAAATATTGACTTTTAGTAAAATTCTTTGTGGCCCACTGACTTCTCTTAATATACCTATTAAGGTATCCGGAGAACTATAATTATAGCCACTGTATCTTGTTTATGCAATATTCAACTACTAACATGGCATGCCATTTATCTCAATAATTAT